>NC_058413.1:58834129-58972591 GCF_002201575.2 Neomonachus schauinslandi | reverse complement strand
AAAAAAAAAAAAAAAAAAAAAAAAAAAAAAAAAGAAAATGTAATAAAAATTTTAATGAAAAAAAAAAAAAAAAGAAATAAGGTGGTGGTCCTGAGAGGCTAGCTCTGTTTCTGTGGGCCTCGGTTTTCCCAAGAGTAGACAATAAGCCAATGGGAAATGAACTAATAAAAAAATGATTTAACAAATCATTTTGTTGGACGAACAAAATCCTTGCAGATTATGATAAATACCAGGAGGAAGTCGCCTTGGTGACAATAAGGGAAAGGGATACGTACTTGGGGTGAATAGGGTGGTTGGTACGGCAACACTGAGGAGGCACTACATCAGCTGGGAAACGGTGGGGCTTGTGTTCATCTTGTGGAAGGGGTTGCAGGGCTTCTGATCATGATGGAGGCAGCTGGGAGCTCTGGGAAGATTTTATTTGAGAGAAACAATGGAATGATGATGGTTGCCCAAGGGTGGCAGGCAAAGTATCCCATGCACATTTTCCATGGGTAGAACTTGATCGGTCCTAAACAAATTTGGCTTCTTGACCTCTCTCTCGTTGTCATCTCGTGATGGTGTGGCAGTAGCCATGGGAGGGATATATGATTAAGTCCCTCTCTTTTTATTTGGGGGGGAATAAAAAGTATGTCACAGTGATTGACTTGGAATTAACACTTAGGCTTCTCCCTTCCCACCACAAAAAAAAAAAAAAGATTTTAATTTTAACATGAAAATTTGATGAGTGGAATCTGCAGCATTGCTTGGGTCGATATCTACATTTCAAATGCATTTACTGTCATTACTGAAAGAATCTCCACTTGGTGAACCATTAAGACAAAGCACTGAGTAAATTAGCTAAATCGTGCCTAGGGTAACCACTCTGCAGGGCTTGTTGGGAAAAGATGCTCTTCCTGCAAGTGATGATTGGTAAAGGAATGTTTCTGGAAAATGACCCTTTTAAGAGGGAGATGGCTACTAATCACGAGAACACTAAATGGAGACAAGGAGGGGGGAGCACGTGGAATGTACTGGAATGTGAATAGACAGACCCTAGCGAGTCTCCTTTCTGTGTCACCAACCAGCAGTGTGACCATTTATTCCACAAATACTTATCGAGCACCTACCATGGGCAAGGCAGTGTTCTGGGCGCTGAGGACTTAGCAGTTAACAGATGAGATCAACAGACCCCCGCCCAACCAGGATTTACATGCATTCAGGTAGGAGGGGATTAATATGAACTAAATGTTTGTGTCCTCCTCAAACTCCTGTGTTAAAGCCCTAACCCTGATAACCCTGATGGCCTTTGCAAATGGGGCCTTTGAGAGGTAGAGTTCAGTTCCATGAGGTCATGAGGCGGGTCCCTCCTGATGGGGCCAGTGTCCTTTCATAAGAAGAGACACCAGAGAGCTTACACATGCTGTCTCTCTGTATCTATTTCTGTCTGCCTTGTAAGGACATAGCAAGAGGGTATCTATTTGCAAGCCAGGGAGAGGGCTCTCACTGGAACCCAACCATGCTGGCACCCTGATCTGGGATCCCCAGCCTCTAGAACTATGATTAAATACGTTTCTGTTTTAAGGCCACCCAGGCTATGGGATTTTGTTAGAGCAGCCCAGGGTGACTTAAGAGAAAAGTAAATAATAAATACGTAGAGCATACAGTATGCTGGCTGGTGCGAGGAGCTCCAGGGGTAGAGGGGCAGGAGATAGGAAATGCTGGCTGTGGTTGGGGAGAGGGGAGGAACTGCCATTTTAAGCAGGGTGACCAAGGGAGGTCTCCCTGAGCAAAGCTCATGGGTGGTCACAGCATCGAAGTTAAAAGCACAACTTACTTCCTGTTTTTAGCTGTCAGTTACATGGTTCTAAATCCAACTCCACCTGTTACCAGCTGGATGTTAGGCCAGTGCCTGGCAAACGGCCTTGTACATAGTAGGCGCTCAATAAGTAAAATTTTAGCATGCATCAGAATTACCTAGAGGACTGTTTAAACTCATATATCTGGGTTACCCACCAGAATTTCTGACTTATTAGGCCTGGGGTCAGCTAGAGATTCTACATTTCTCCCAAGCTTCCAGCAGACACTGATGCTGCGGGCCTGGCTCCCACACTTTGAGAACAACTGCCCTAGATAAGACACACCACTCCCAACCTTCGCTTCCTCCGCCGGACTCTGGAAATGATAATGCTTACGTCACCAGGTGGCTCTCGGTGCCAGACACACAGTTCTCAACACTCGATGGCTGCAGCTAACACCCTTCTTGTCAGCAAAGTTTCGGCTGCTGGGGCCTCAGTTTGCTCAGCTGTAACGTGAGGCCTCTCACTATGAGAGGCAGCTTTGTGCCAAAGCTCAGGGGAGGGGCCCTCAACCTGTCCTGGCGTTGGAGGTCTCATAAAGATTTCCAGAGATGACGCTTGAGCCGAGTCTCAGTGGGTGACTGGACAGGAGCTGAGCTGAAGGGTGGAGAGCAGAGCCTTCTGGGCCGGGGGGCCCATGTGCTCGGAAAAGCACGGCGTGTTCACAGAGCTACAAAGGTGTGGTGCATGGAGGTGTCCACAGAGCTTATATGACGCTTGGCAAAGCAGCTTGGTTTTATCCTGAAGCTGTGGGGCGCCGGTAAGGGTTTGAGCTGGAAGAGGTGTGACTGTGTGCAGTTCTGTTGGAGAGTGATTTCCCAGAATGGTGTGGAGGTCAGGCTGGAATGGAATGGCTGTGCCTGGAGGCTGAGAGACCAGTGAGGAGGACAGGGCCACAGCTGCTGTTGGGCAGGCTTCCCCTGTGCTAAAGTGCCTGGCTGGGAGAAAAACAGAGTCAAAATCAAGCCCACAGGCTACTCCTAAGCGACTCTAGCATGGGGTTGGGTCTGCACAGAGGAAAGTCAGCTCTTTCCAATTTGTCTGCCCAGATGGATCGCCATTTTCTGATTTGTACCTGAACTAGCTGTGGAGGCTTGGCAGTTGACTCCGTCTATTCAGGCTGCTCTACCAGGGTGCTATAAACAACCAAAACATATTTCTCATCATTTCAGAGGCTGGGAAATCCAACCAAGATCAAGGCACCAGCACCTTTGGTATCTGCTGAAAGCCCACTTTCTGGTTCACAGACCAGAAAGGCCATTTTCCTGCTGTGTCCTCAGGTGGTGGAAGGAGAGGGAAGGGAACTCTCTGGGGTCTCCTTTATAAGGCCACTTGTCTCACTCATGAGGGCTCTACCTTCAGGATCTAATCACCACCCAAAGGCCTCACCTCCAAATACATATGAAGTTGGCAGGGGCTGGGGCCGGGGGGAGGGAGGGGTGGTTGGTGCATAAACATTGGCTCCGCAGCAGCAGGTGTTACCCGGGAGGTGCGAATTCCTTCATCAGCCGGGAACTGAGAGGAAGGCACTTACCTGAGGGTGAGTTATGAGTAGGAATGATTGCATCAATCTCTTTTTAAAAAAAAAAAGTTTTTATCTGTCAAGGTCCAGAGAGACTGAGTAATTAAGATGGCATCACATAGCTCACAAACGATAGAGCCAGGATTAGAACTCAAGCCCCCTGTTTCTAGGTCCTTGATTCTTTCTACGAAGCCCAAACAACCTGACACAAGTCCTCAAAGGGTCTGAGACACAGTATTGATAATCTCACTTTCTGACTCTGTTCCAGGCCTTTGCTGGGCTAGGTGTACCAGGCCAGGTGCTTTCCATATATTATTTTACTTAATACTCTCATCTGTACTCCCAGTTAGGCACTGATGCACTCCCCCACCCCCACCATGTTATAGATGGGAAAGCAAAGGCAAAGAGAAGACATTTTCCAACTTCACCCAGCTACGTGCATTGCCATAAGTGACAGAGGAGACCTCAAGCCCCAGAGCCCATGCTCCTTCTACTTATATACACCAAGCATCATATGATGTGTATTTCTCCACAGATGAATGATGGAAGGAACATAAAGTACTAGCTGTGCTTAGAATGTGAATTCTTCCAACTCTGAGCCTCACTCTACCTTGGTAACAGGTGCTACAGAGTAAGTGTCTCCTCGCGGTTACTTCTGCCCAGCCCAGGTAACCGTGGCTGGCGCCATGCCTGGCAGGACACGCCTTTTGTGTGCTTGTTTCTGAGGCACCTGTATGACTGTGGCTACTACATGACTCTAGAGGCACCTCAAGACCTCTCTGAAATGACACCAGAGCAGCTCCCATGAAGTCTCGCCAGCTGTCACTTAATATCACAGTCATGATGGCAGACTGGAAAGGAAGAACAAAAGTCCTGGTCCTACTGCGTGCCAGGCACTGCATTGAAGTTGATCACTGAACAAGAGAGCCATAACCTCAGGCCTCATTGCACTTAATGTCTGGAAGGCAAAGCCATTTTGAACAGGTAATTCCCAGTAATTACACTGTATTGTAAACTCCCCAAGGACGGGAGTCATTTGTTTTGTTCCCTGATACCCAAGAGCAGAAGTGACCCATGAGGAGACACAGTCGACTGTGATGAACACAGCTGGGTGACTGGGGGAACACTAACCTCCCTGTGTCTTGGCAGGCACAGAGTACTTGCTCAATAAATGTTTGTTTTTCCAAATGAGTGGATAGAACAATGAAGTGCAGTCATCATTTCAAATGGGAACATAGAGGAGACGTACATATGAGAACGTAGAGCTGGGGCATTTAACCTAATCTTGCTTGATGTTAAAGCGTATTTTGAAGTCCTCAAGGCTCCTACCATCTACTCAGCTCTTGAAAACTCAGCAAACTAAAAATCAACCAGCCCTGTGAAATGTATAAGCTTCATAGGCTTGTGTTCCAGCCATGCACTCCCGCCTCCCAGAATATTCCAGACCCTTGTTGCTTCTATGCCCTTGAAATGGCTCCTTAACATCCTGGTGTAAGGTTCTGCTGTCATTTGTCCTGGCAATTTCAGATTTATTCTTTTTTTTTTTTTTTAAAGATTTTATTTCTTTATTTGACAGAGAGAGAGAGCACAAACGGGGAGTGGCAGGCAGAGGCAGAGAGAGAAGCAGGCTCCCCCCAGAGCAAAGGAAGCCTGATGTGGGACTCGATCCCAGGACCCTGGGATCATGACCTGAGCCAAAGGCAGTCGCTTAACCAACTGAGCCACCCAGGCGCCCCCAATTTCAGATTTATTCTTCTGGTCCCAGCCCAACTGGCATTTTCTCTGGGGAACCTTTTCTGATTCCCGCTAACCACGTTAGTTTTTCTTCCTCTGGGTTTCTCAACATCTCTCTATTGCTGTAGGTGTATTGTTTCCTCATCTACCTGATTATATGCCTATATCTCTCTATTCATTTCTGTATCCCTAGTGGCTAGAAGCAAGCCTGCCAATAGAGACAGGTTGAATGGATGAGTGGATAGGTCAGTAGAGAAAGGGAGGATCGAGTGGGTGGATGGGTAGATGGATGGATGAAGGCTTGGCTTCGTGGCCAACAAGAGAGCCATGCTGCCATACCCAACATGCCTCGAACACTTGCATGAAGAAGGTTCGAGGGGTCCACGAGCTCAGGTTGAGTCATGGCTAGTTCACATCTTCCCCAGCCTCCTCCTTCATTCTCAGTACCCACCCTGCTTTTCCATGGCCTCTGCAGGTCCTGTTCCACTTTCCTGGGAGCTCCACCTGGCTCCAGGATGCAGTGAGACACCCCATTGCCTCTTAAAGCACAATACCAATGCCCTGGGCCACAATGAACACGGACACCCCTCCACCACTGCTGCAGGACTGGGCGAAGAAAGCCAGGGAGAAAGGGCTTCTGGTACTAGCTCCCAATTCCCCACGCCACCCTGTGTCCCCTAAGTCCTTCCCTGGCAGAAGTTAGCTAAGTGACCAACTGGCTGCACAGCAGAAGCATTCTTCGTAAAGCCCCAGGAACCTGAGTTCTGAACATCCCTGGTTCCTCCCAAACACAGTGCAATGGCAGAGGTAGTAGACCCAGATTAGCAGAATCACAAAAGATGTTTCTTGGCAAAGACTTGTAGAAGCCAGTTCTAAGACTTTGGATTGCATCAAACATGTGTGCATTTGTTTGTTCACTTTCAGCAAATACTCAGGGGCCCCCACTAGGGGCTGAAAATATGGAGACCAGCTCATCTTGTGGAGTTGAGCGACTGATCTAGCAATCATGATTAAAGTGAGACAGTGAGATTTACGTTCTAGCGCAGGAATCAGTAAATGTGTTGAATAAATTAATAAATGGTAAACAGACCAAATGAAATTCCAATATCTTTCTACATCCCTGCTGTTTGGCAGAATACATTTAGGATTTTCTCTCACCCAACCAATAAAAATTCCTTTTCTTTAGGGAAGACCTGACCTCTTTACCCCCAGGAGACTTTTCTCTGGCAAATGGCTGTTAACGTGTGTGTTTGCCCTTTGAACGCAGGGATGGTCTCATTCACCTGAGTGTCCCCAGCTTCTGGCAGGCCCTGGTCTAGATCAGGCACTCAGAAAATGATGTTGAATCATTGTTAGATCTTGTAATTTACTCTCCTAAAGTATCGGGGAGGAAGGGAGTTATGTGTTATTATTGCTAACATGGACATGAAAATGCCGGGACAGAAACATCTCCAGGGACATTGCCACACAGTTACTCAGGGTTAGAGCAAGAAACAGAGCCCTGGTGCTGAGGCTGCCCTTAGAGCTGTCCACCCCTTCCTCCTGGCTTCAACCTGAGATCTCATCTCACAGAGCACAGCTCTTTTGCTCAGAAAAGCTTGCCAGTAGGCCTTTTGAGATGGACACACATGGGTCCCAGGGCTGACTTTTAGGTGGCCAGTGAGTACCAGGTAGCTCTGCATAAAAACAGAACAGGATTTTTTACTTTTCTCTCTGTGGTTGGGGAAGACAGGAATTGGGGGTCTCTGGAGCTAAAGGGAAATTTGGAGGTGGTACAGAAGGGGACTGGCTGCAAGGTACACGAATTCCAAGCAGAAGTGAGCCAAACCCTACTCCCCAAACCTGCTAGACACAAGTGCACCCTGGCTCTTTGCCAGTAAATGGAACCTACAGACATGTGCTGTTTATGCAGTGTTGGGAGAAGTTACATAAAATCCAGATTTCAGCCTTGTCTTTAAAAAAAAATCAGAAGCGTGACAACCCAGGTGTGCTCCATTGAAGCCCTCCTTTTATCCGAGTGGGGAGTGCGTTCTCATTTGCCCCAGTCCCCACCACTCCCTATAGTCCCTCATGCTACCATGGTTCCTTTGACTCATTTGCATTGCCTTTCTGGCACCTGCAGAGCTTTGCGTGTACAACATCTGCACGAGAGAAAAATAACCCCCTGAAAGAAAAGGACAGAAACTCCCATGGGGAGCACTTAGCCATGTGGCAAGTGTTGTAACAATCTGTGAAGTCAGAAGGGGCAGAAAATTATTATCCCTGTTTTAAGGTTGCTAAAACTGAGGCTCCAATAGGGTAAATCTCATGACCAGGTAAGAAAGCAAGTAAATGGTGGAGCCAGGATTCAAATCCTGGTTGATCTGAGTCTAAACCCTGTACTCTCTCTGCACGACACCTCTAAGCACTTGTTATTTCCTTTGCACCCCCAGCCCCTCCCCATCTCATTGGATTCTGAACTTGAATGCTGACCCAGAAGGTCTGATTCATTTGCATATTAATTGAATGTGGTCTGAGAGAAGGGTCATTGGTTCCAGTGTACTGTCTCAAGGCACATTTCAAAAACTCCTAGGTAAACTGATGTGTCATTTGCTGGATGTTCTTGGTTAAGGGAAAGAGAAAGAGAAATAATTAAGTTATCCAGGTGTTTGGACTTCAGTGTTCAGACCTCTAATTGTTAAAGGCAGGAAACTGATAATCGAGGGGCAGGAGCTCTGCTTTCATACATCAAAAACCCCTGTTTGTTGCAGACGTGACAAGAGAAGTTACAACTGAAGAGGAGGATGTGTATAATTAAATGTCAAAACATCTTTTGAAAAATGGTTTTTAACTCCTCAAATCTCCAGGCAGGATGAAAAAGAGAAACTCTCTAATAATGCTGGCTCCTCACAGGAGGCCGCTAAGCTGCTGTTACCAGCAGAGACCCAAGAAGAAGGCAGGCCAAGTGTGGCTGCAGGCGCTTCTTGCCCACGGATAAGAAGGCTAAATGCAAGGAGACCTTCCACGTGTTGGGCACGTACATGTATGACCTCATTTGACCTTCACAGTCAGCCTTCAAAATGGGATTTATTTCCACTTTACAGATAAGAAAACTGAGGTTCAGAGAAATTTAGTAGCCCCCCATTTCCATTCTCATCCCTCAACTCTCTGCCTTAGGCACTAGCCAGCAGCTTCCCACGCAGATCCTTTAAGTCATCAGAAAGTGAGAAAGATGTAGAAAGACAAAACTGTGAAGACTTCAGTAGACCTGGGTTCAAATCCTGGCCCTCCAGCAGTGGAAGCTTGGACAATTTAATCCAGTCTCTCTGGGATTTATCTTCTTTGTAGAATGGAAAGGCAGGACTTTCATGATTTTTCTGAAACTTAAATGCAATAATATACATAAGTGCTCGGCATAACAGTAGGTACTCAAAAGTAGTATTGAGTTCTCATTACTAATGTATTTATTTTTTTAAAGATTTTATTTATTTAATTGTCAGAGAGAGCGGGGGGAGGGGATGGGCAGGCAGAGGGAGAAACAGGCTCCCCAGTGAGTGAGGAGCCCAATGCGGGAATTGATCCCAGGACTCTGGGATCATGATCCGAGCCGAAAGCAGATGCTTAACCAACTGAGCCACCCAGGCACCCCAGTCTTATTACTAATTTAAACTGGCTACTTCCCTGGTATTTTCTGAGAGTGAAAGAAACTTCATTTCTTCTAGTGGAATGAATGGCTTTGTCAACATGAATAGGGTTTGGGTCTTTGGCCAGCAGGAGACCATGCCATGGCTGAGCTTGAGTGACATAATGGCCTAAGCTCTGGGCTGGGAGTCCTCTGGACCTGAGTGTGGGCCCTGCCTTTGCCACTTGGGCCAAGTTTCTTTTCTCTACCAAGACCTTAGGTATCAAATCATTAAGTAGAGCTAATAACTATTCCACAGAATGGGAACAAAGATCAAATAAGGTAGACTCTTCAGCGAGAAGTTGAGGGAACATGGGAAGCCTCATGAAATTCTTCTCTGAAAACAGGGTTTTACCCCCTTTGAGGGAATGGAGAGCAGTAGCTCTTAAGCTTTTGAGAGTCACAAATGCTTTGCAAACCCAGTGACAGTAATGGACTCCTTCACTTCCCACAGGCAACGCACAGGAGACATATACGTACCATCTCAAGGGTCCATGGGCCCCTCCAAAATCCACCCATGCCTTCCAACGGAACCCTTGGTTTGGCTCCGCTTCTCAACCCTTCCCATCTCCAAGCCTCCAGACCCCTTCCTCAGCTGTGGAGGGTGGAGATTGGATAGGTGCCACCATGGCAGCTAATGTTCATTTGGGGACCTGTTGGGATGCAGCTGCAAGGCAGACAGAGCAACCATAGGTACCCACCAAGCTGACTGCCAGGGGAGGGCAGCTCAGGACAGACAAGTAAGCCCTGAGACCCAATCCACCCTTATAAACCACTCTTTGCTCCATCCTCTCCTTCAGGGGTATTGCCTAAAGAAGAGGAAACCAAAGAAGGGTTGGAAGACAAAGTGAGACTTGTCCACTAGGTCTCCAGAGCACATTCTGAAACTAATGCATAGAAGCGGAGAGGACATCGAGTTCTAGTGAACATAGGAATGTGTGAGCACCTCCAAATTGGGAACCATGCCTTCCTCTTGCCTGCACTACCAACATCCAGCACAAGGGTGCACAGCCTCAGTGGGTGGATAGATGACTTTCTAATGAGGTAGAAAAGTTTGAGGACATAGACCAGATTCAAGTAGCAGAGAGGTGTTGAACCAAGAAAGCCTTGAAGTTAAATTGAGGTCCCAAAAGTTTTTCTAAGAACCAGCTTTGTCAAAATTACCTGAGCCATTTGTTTAAAAAAGTGCATATTGCTGGATCCCACTGCAGTGTACTGAATCATAATCTGTTGGGTGGAGCCTGGGAGAGTGAGAGGGAGAAAGTGTCAGGGATGCGGGGGGGAGAGGGGGGTTGTGGTATATCTTTCCCAAGTAATTTGTATATCCCGGCTTGGGGACCACTTCTCTCCTTCCTCTGTGAGTAGAGTCTGATCACAGAGGGTTTATCCTGGTAGCATGATTTATCCAGGTTCAAGTCCCACCTCAGCCACTTAATAGCTGTGCAATATGGGGAAGTTTCCTTGAGATAACAAAGCCACATTACTTCATCTATACCATGGAGGTGAAGACACAGTTGACCCCAGATCTTTGTGAGGGTTAAATGGGACCTGCACAGAAAGTGCCTAGCCTAGTGTATGGCACTGACTTAGCTTTCAGTAAGTGTTAAGTATGGCTGGTGGGGGTAGAGCTAGAATAGAGAATTGTTAAGGTATTCAGAGTAACCACAAGAAGTTGACAAAGCAAGTGCTCCTAATTCCTGTTTTAAAGATAACAAACTGAACGCTTACCATGGACTTAGGGTTCAGTGGTGGAGCCGGGCCGTGAACCTGGACATGCTGGCTGGCTCAGGTGCCCACACTTGTGCCCAACGCTCTTTGGCCTCCCTGTAGGAAGAGCTGGTTGGTGTCTGGCAGGGCATTAGGACACGAGACACACCCAGGACACAGCTCAGATTGGCTTGGGTGTGAGTTGGACCAGACATGGGGATAGAAAGGGCCGCTTCTTGTGAAGGAGCCCCTTCCCCCTCATAAGCCTTGGAATGGCCTTGGCCGCTCATGTTAAGTGGCATGCTGACACCACTTGGCATAGGCAGATAGCTTTATTAGATGAAGGGTCAAATGCAATAAAATGCTTGGAGGCTTTTTAAAAAACATTAGAAACGTTTACCATGACATTATTGACAATCTGGTTAATAAGCCGCCTGGACTAGGGTGATACTGCTGAGATCAGCAGCTTTCACTCCCGTTTGCTTTCCCTTCCTCCTTCTCTGGTGCTCCCAACCTGTTTGGGTCGTGCCTCCGAGGGGTGGTTATTACTCTGCTTTGCATCAGGAGGCGTCTCCGCTTCCAAGCTGAAGACCCCTTCATGGGCAAGGACCAGCTCTTTTCCATCTTTGTATCTCCAATACTTAGCACATATATTGGCAATTAATAGCACCAAATAATGAATTGACATAATGACTCTTCCTTTTAAAAGCTTACTTTTTTTAACATCTCTACTAATATTTCGGTTCCTTCTATTTTTATCCTTTATTTTCTTCCTTTTCTGCACTCTCACCCCAGAGGATCCATTTTCATTCTCGGGTTCTCCCTAACACAAATAATTTAATGTAAGAATTTACAAAGTGAGTCAGCACTTCAACAATTAAGTAAACCTTTCTGAATCTTGCTGGATTATTGGGTAATTCTCCCCCATTCCCACTCCCTGGGAGTCAAAGGGCATATGTGTTAGCAAAGGCATTCCCTTGGTAGAAGATTTGGTCTCATCCCTTTGGCCATGAAACACTAATCATTTCTAGACATAATTTTAAATTTAAAAGTAATGCTAAACTGGCAATAATTTAGCTCACTGTCATGGTGAGCATGCCTGTGTCTCTCTGGGCCTCCATGTTCTCATAGGTATAATTGGAGTAAAATAGGGCCAACATCCCAAGGCTGATACAAGGATTGAATGTAATAAAATTATCACGGAAGAGACCTGTATATCTTTGTAAGGGGAGTGGTTCTAGCTTTCTCAGGCTTCTCAAGTTCATATGCTGCCTCCTGGGTAATGCAGTGTTGGAAATGCAACATTTAATTCACAGAACATGTATCGAGTGTCTAAGGGCAAAGCACTCCCTGAGGCTTGGCAGATGAGAGAGAGGACAAGGAACAGTGCCTACGAAAAGAGGAAAGTGCCAACTTAAAAAAAATAAAAACAAAAAAAACCCACAAAACAGCAACAAGGCACAAACAAACAAACAAGTAAAAAATCACCCTAATGGAAAGTACAGAATGATCACTGCTTTACTATGGAAATAAAAATGATGGTCCATCCTAGAAAGATCCATAATGCATCTCTAGATCGTGTTGTTGTTGTTCATAAACATTCACTGTCTCTGCCTGGGAGAGGATTATACTTCCCTACCCCACTGATGGCCGACTTGGTCCTATGACTTACCTGGCCAAGGAAATGTTAGTGGAAGCGAATGTGCTGCTTCCGAGTAGAAGCTCTAAGATGCGGTACGTGATCACCATGTCCTCTTCCCTTCTCCCCTGATAACTGGCAGTGGAACTGAGCTGCCTCTGACCTGCAGTGAGTGGGAAGGTCAGAAGGAGGGAATTTAAAAACCCCTTTGATACAGTAAGCCATTGAGATATCATGATATCCTGGCCCATTCTGTCAGACACCGAATAAAAGACAAAAGAATTCCAAAATAGAAAAAAAATGCTAAAGCAGAGGCTTGGAGGCAGATGAGAAATAGCGTTCCATTGAATAAGGTTTTGAAGACCAAGAATATACCACAAACATAGTGGGTAACTACATTGGGTGGACCAGGAACCCATATTCAAGCAGCTTTGACCTCATTCCATACTCGGTGAGGAACTACACAATCATTTGAGCAGGGGAGTGATAAGATCAGGAATTCTTCCCCTAAACCATAGGAAAACATAACCAGTGACCTTGCAATTCATCCACCCTCCAGAACGGCTGAGAAGGCTGCAAATATGGAGAGTGTAATTGTTATTGGTTTTGAAATTATTGGCAGGGCAGCTCATATGAACCCACAGCAGCTGAGCCCAACTTAAAACCTCAGCCCAAAGATATTTATGTGCATGCCCACAGAAGTCTAATTACTCTGTATCAAGTACTATGTATCAAAATACCCTTCAAGATTATAACAGGTTTAATTAAATGCACAGTGAAATCCACTTAAGATGAGCTAATTAGGTAGAACCTGATTTTCCTTCCCGCTGCGTCTGACAGACATGAGGACATCCCAGAGAAAGGACAGCACGTGAAGGAATATTGAAGGAGGCGGAGGTCAGAAGCTGGTGCCTTTGCCTTTGGAGCAATGGCAGGACTGAGGTTTTCCCAAAGGCAGGAATGTGGAGCTGGGAAAGGCTGTGGAATGAGCCCAATGACAGCGATCCTCTCCTACCCTAGCGGGGACATTATTCCAAATTTATTCCCACCCCTACTCTTCCCCAGCTCAGTCAATGGCAATTCCAACCTTTTGCTACTCAGGCCAAAGACACTGGAATCCTCCTTGAATCCTCTTTCTTTCTTTTGCACCCCACATTTGCTTTATCAGCCAATCCCACCAGGCTGGTGTTCATAATACAAAACATTGTGAACATTCTTACCATTCCACCACTCCTGCCCTGGTTCAAGCCACCATCATATTTCACTTAAATGATTGACATAGCCTTTCAGCCAGTCTCTGCACCTCCATCCCCACAAATCTTTTCTCAACCCAGCAGCCAGATGGATCCTTTTAAAGCCAGATCATGTCAGTCCAAGGGCACCCCAACTCATTCAAAATAAAATTCAACAAAGGTCAATGACCTACCAGGCACCATATTGTTTCTTCCACATGCAAAGCAAATTCCAAATTGGGGCCCAAGGTTCCAATGGATGAGCTGCTTCACCTTCTCGAAATGTCCTAGATTTCTGGACAAATGCTGCTCTGAACTGGACATAGACATGGAATGAGAATTTTTGCTCTCAGTGAGTTTCTGGTCTAGTCAGCACGAAAGATATATAAGCTCAAATATTAGAGAACAGTGTGACCCCTGACAAGGTAGAGATAAGCGTCAAGTTTCAAGGAGTCTCAAGAAGAGGCACCTAAACTAGTCTGTGGGGAAATCAGTTCTGACGGCCATCAGTTCTAGTTAAAGTTGATCCTTTCACCACTGATATTCATTAGGTATTAGATTTAAAAAATAATAGACTTGTTTTTGTTTTAGTAAATTTGTAAGATCCAGTTCCTCTCAGACATTTCAGGATCATGCTAATATCTAGGCAGGTCCCATTGCATTCTTAATCCAATCATTCCAACCCATCCACAACACTACATGTGCCAAGAATACATAATGGAAAACAGCAGTCTCTTCAATGAATGGTGCTGGGAAAACTGGAGAGCCACATGCAAAAGAACGAAATAAGACCCTTTATCTTACCCTGTACAAAAAAAACAATTCAGAGTGGATTAAACGTTAAGGCCTAAAACCACAAAACTTCTAAAAGAAGACATAGAGGAAAAGCTTCTCAGCATTGGCCTTGGCAGTGACATTTTGGATATGACACCAAAAGCTTAGGCAACGAAAGGAAAAATGAACACATGAGACTACATGAAATGAAAAAACTTAAAACAATCAAGGAAATGGAAAAGAAACCTATGGATTAGGAGAACATATGTGTAAACTGTGTATCTGATAGGGGGTTAATATCCAAGAAACTCATACAATTCAATAGCAAAAAACTAAACAACCCAATTTAAAATTGGGCAAAGGACCTAAATAAAAATTTTTCCAAAGACACACAAATGGCCAACAGGTACATGCAAAGGTATTCAACATCACTAATCATCAGGGAAATGCAAAGCAAAACCATGATGAGATGAGATATCACCTCACAGATGTTAGGATGGTTATTACCAAAAAGATAAAAACAAGTATTGGTGAGGATATGGAGAAAAGGGGACCCTTGTGCACTGTTGCTGGGAATGTAAATTGGTACAGCCACTGTGGCAAACAGTATGGAGTTTCGTCAAAAAACTAAAGAAAAACCTAAAAAAAAAAAAAAAAAAAAGAACTACCATATAATCCAGCAATCCCTCTTCTAAATATATACCCAAAGGAAATGAAGTCAGTCCTCAAAAAGATATGCACCCCCCCCATGTGCATTGCAGCATTATTTATGGTAGCCAAGACTTGGAAATAACCTACGGATCCATCGACAGATGAACGGATAAAGAAATTGTGAGATAGGGATGCCTGGGTGGCTCAGATGGTTAAGCATCTGCTTCAGCTCAGGTCATGATCTCTGGGTCCTGGGATCAAGTCCCACATCGGTCTCCCTGCTCGGCGGGGAGTCTGCTTCTCCCTCTCCCTCTCACCCCCCACTCATGCTCTCTCTGTCTCTCTCAAATGAACAAATAAAAAAACTTTAAAAAAGAAATTATATATATATATATATATATATCATACACATACAATGGAATATTATTCAGCATTTAAAAATGCTGCCATTTGTAACAACATGGGTAAATCTGGAAGACATTATATTATGTGAAATAAGTCAGACACAGAAAGAAAATGCATGATCTCACTATATGTGGAATCTAAAGAAGTCAAACACATAGAAGCAGAGCACTGAACAGAAGTTGCCAGGAGTAGGGAGGTGGGGGAAATGGGAAATGTCGGTCAAAGGATACAGAGTTTTATAGGGTAAGTTTAGAGATCTCATGTACACATAATGACTATAATTAATAATACTGTACTGAGTACTGGAAATTTGCTGAGAGTAGATTTCAAATGCTCTCACCACAAAAAGAAAATAGCTATACGATGACATAGATATGTTAATTAGCTTGACTATAGTAATCATTTCACTATGTATATGTATATCAAATCATCATGTTGCATACTTTAAATATATACAACTTTTATTTTGAAAAATTAAAAAAATAATAAGATAAAACAAAGCAAAAACTGAAAACCATATGGGCAGGGTTCTGACCCAAACAACAAGATCAAAATTCTCTGCCTTCCAAGTGTTCTGATAGATCTCTATTATAACAGGGCCTTGTGAGGTGTTTGGCCAGAGAGTTGAGCAGGGTTGTGCCAACCAGCTCCATAGTTCAGATGTTCCCTGGACTGCAGGAGAAGGAAATCTGCCAGCTGAAGAAAATTGCATGAATTCAGTCAATTGCCCCAGAAACACTTGCAAGGGGATACTGACCCCACTGTAGCCAATAGAAGGAGTTGGCCTTGGCACTTGCCACATAGTAGATGCTGACTAACTGGCTCAAAGTTGGACAAAGAGTGGGTCCCTTCCCAGACTCCAGATCTTCCTTGAAGGAGATGGAGAAGTCGCAGTCTGCATTAGCACTGCTTTATTCAGTGTAAATGTAGACAAACTTTAAATTAAAAAAAAAAAAAAAAAAAGCAGTCCAGAGTCCTGCCCCTGCTGCACCCCTGACAGACAGGCACCTGTAGAGGCCAGAATGGAGATAAAGCAAAAGATCAGCATGACCCTCTGCTCCCTCCCAGGAGGCTTTGTAAAGTGGCATATAAGCCTTCATCACAGTCCTTGGAAAATCAGAGATAGGATGAAAGAGGTGGTTTTGTCATTTTTTCCATCACATGGTGCTTTGGCTGTTTTTTTTTTTCTTTTTTTGAGTTTTTGCATAGTTTGTCATTAATTATAATCTGTAAAGTTTGGTAGAGATACAAAAATGCTAACACATACACATCAAAGGGAGGGGAATTTTTTGTTTTGAAGCATCGGATTCAGCACATATATCTTAAGCATCTATCATATGTATCAAATGCCTTGCTGAGCACTTTTAAAGGCAAAGCCAGGAAGCCATATAACTTTTCATTCAAACCAGGACTCTTTGAAATTGAAGGGGGCACTATTAATAATTACCTTTGGGTATTGGCCTAGGGCAGCACCACCCTGGGCAAACCAGAGCTATGGTCCCCTAGTTGTATCTCACGGTCTACAGTAACCCTGAATGAAGATCCTGGGGCTCGCAAAGTTTGAGATGTCCAAGATCAGGCATTTGAATCTAAGTCTGTCTCTCTAAAAGCTTGTGCCAGCCCCATCCTACATGGCAAAAGGTAATGATAATACAGTGCAAAAGTGGCAGAGTTCATTGTAAGAGGACAGAAAAAGAGGAAATACATTTTATAGGAAGAATCAGGGAAAATATGCTGGAGAAATGTGCCATTTCTACCTACTCCTGAGAGGTGAGGAGGATCTTTGAAAGGTGGGAGAATAAGATAAAAGGAAGGGTCTGGGCAAGTGCTGGGTTTGTATAAGGACCTGATAGGTAAAGCAAGTTCTTGCCACCCAGGATGGCCAAAGGAGAAGAGCTGAATCTTAGTAACGTGCATGACCTTTGCTTTTTCTTCCATTCTCAGAGACATAAAAGCAGAATACGCTAAGGGCACCTGGGTGGCTTAGTCGGTGAAGCGTCCAACTCTTGATTTTGGCTCAGGTCATGATCTCAGGTTCATGAGATGAGCCCAGGTGTGGGGCCCTGCATTGGGTTATGGAACCTGCTTAAGATTCTCTCTCTCCCTTCCTTCCCCACCCCCCCCCCCCCTTACACACAACCCCCCCCCCCCCCCACTCTCAAATAAATAAATCTAAAAAAAAAACCAGAATATGCTATGTAATTTGCAAGGCCGGTACAAAATGAAAATACAGGGCCTTTTTTTCAAAAAGTGTTAAGGAATTCAAGATGGTGACAGCAGAGCGTTAAACCAAGCTTGGGGCCCTTTGTAAGCATGGGACCCTATGCAGCTGAATAGATTGCATGCCCATGACCCTGGCCCTATGCAGAAGGCTTGTTTTGCCTGAGTTCTCACTGAATATGAGCTGTGTAGAAACAGCCTGAAAATCCGCCTTTGGTGGAGGCAGCAGAGTGGGTGGGAGATGAACACCTGTTCTCTGCCTCAGAAAGATCTGGAATTCTCAGGATGGCCCTGATTGCCAGTCTGAAAATGTCTATTCCCAAGGTCCCATTCTTTCCAGCCCTGACAAGTGAAGAGGATCTATTTTTCTGGTGCTTTCCTCCTTGTCTCCTTTCATTCAGTTCACTTCCATTGTGGGGGCGTGTATCTTTGGGATGCAGTTTTCATCTTGGGATCTATGGATTCAAAAGGGGCTTTTGAATCCCCTCATGGGTGCCTCTCTTTTGTCTTCTCCCCTCCCTTTCCTTACAAAAAGACAGTCAGAAAGCTGCATATGGCACCAGGAAAGAGATAGGGGCAGGTTTGTGTCATAAAGCAGACAGGGGGTCTCAGCCTCTGATCCCAAAAGTTTGGAGTGGACTCGGGGAATTCTCTCTGGGTCCGATCATACAAGCCAGTGTGTATTCAGTAGGACAGTATCACTCCATGTCATGCCACCTGGGAAGAGAAATTCAGATTTGCTGCAGAACCCATCTGCAGTGCCTGCCATTCATGGCCTTTGGGGAGCCAGCAGCCCCTGCCCACCTGTCCTTGCTTCTCTCCTGCCACTGCCTATGATGGATCTCAGACTCCAGCCAAATACTTATTCCCAAATGTTCCCTGTGCTTTGGGCCTCATAACTTGGCTCCTATTGTGTCCTCTTCTGGAACTGCTTTACCTACATGGGTGGGCAAATCCTGTTTATCTCTTAAGGCCCGATTCAAACATTTCCACCTGTTTCCTGAGCTCTTTGCTGAAGTGATCACTCTCTTCTGAATTCTTTCAGCTTTTTCTCCAGAATCCTCTTCCTTTAAAATGTCATGGATCTATGCCTCTATCAGTTGGAACTCTCTGTTACAAATGACTAATAATTCCAACTCACATCACTGTCAGCAGTAAAGGGGACTACACTGGCCCTTAGCTTGAGTTAGGGCAATTTCTTGGATCTACTCCCTCTGGGTTGGTTCCATGCTCCACCTGCTTCCCTCATAGTAGCTGGTTGATTGGAGAGGTCTCAAGCCTCATATTCTTCTCTCCAATACCAGTGGAAGCTGGGTTCCCTCCAGCACCCTCAATGCCAAGACTGGGGCTCATATTTTCTCTCTGACAAGAACTGACTCAAAAGTGGTCTCCTTCATGAAAAAAAAAAAAGAATTGGCTCAGGTGCCCACCCCTGAATCAATTTGATCAATATGATCAAGCAAGATCCAGGGCAGTCTTAAGAGTACAGAAAAAGTCATCTGACCCAGCTTTTTGCAAGGGTGAGGGCCAGAAAGACTTCTTGGAAGAGGTACCACCTGCACTGAATCATGGGTGATTTGAGGTAATTCCCAGAGTATCTTATTCAGTGTCTGGCATGGGATACATTTTCAGTAAATGATTGATGAATGAATACATTCATATAAAAAAAAAAAATGTTCAAGGTGCCTGGGTGGCTCAGTTGGTTAAGCGACTGCCTTCGGCTCAGGTCATGGTCCCAGGGTCCTGGGATCGAGTCCCGCATCGGGCTCCCTGCTCGGCGGGGAGTCTGCTTCTCCCTCTCCCCCTGCTTGTGTTCCTGCTCTCGCTATCTCTGTCTCTGTCAAATAAATAAATAAAAAATCTTTAAAAAAAAAATGTTCAAACCTTTCCTTCAAGGAGGACAACTAAATTAAGCTTTAATCACAATGACCCACCAAGTAAAGGGAAGAATTGTTGCCTTGAAAATCTGCAAATCATTCATTTTTGGTTAGAAAATGCATCATGATCCTCGTGCATCCTAATGTTTTGCCTAAGCTAAGAAGGAAAGGTGTTTGCATTTCATGTCCTCACTGGAGTCAGTAAGAAGCTGCCAGAAGTAATTTAAATGAAAGGAAAAAATCAATCTTGAACCAAAAGTGACATGAGTAATAAATGAAATGGATAGATCAGTTGGGATCAGCCAAAAGTTAGCTGTGTTCAGGGGGAAATCCCCACATAGCATGATGAGTTGCCTGTTATTTGCCTCAGCAGTAAAATCAGGATAATATCTACTTTACAGCACTGTAGGAATTGGAGATTACCGAATGCAAGCATTTAGCTTTGGCCTGACGCTTCATATTTGCTCAAAGACATCATACTTGCTGTTTTTGTTGTTAGGTTATCATTGCTTTTGTTGTTGATGATGCTGTTGCTGTTGTTGTTCCCAGAATGCGTTGTTATTTGCTCCTCCTTTCATCCCCTTATCTGTGATACTTCTTCATCCAGAGTTCCTTTTATCGCCACGTTAGTTCCTATTCACCTGTCAAGTGGCATTGCCCCCATAAAGCCTTTCCTAACTCTCCATTCCCCAGGCTGATGAGATGCCATCTCTGTGCCCTGCTTGGACACAAGTACTCATCACCCTGGACTCTTGCTGCCTGTGCACATGTCCCTCGCTCCCCCCCTGCCCTGGGACTTCCTCCAGGCCAGCTAAGGTTTGTCCCCAGTGGTGAGCACACAACCTATGTTCTACACATGTTTGCCAACAGAATGAAAGAGTAAATGAATGAGCTACAGAAAATTATGTATTTATAAAATATTAGAACCAGAAGAGCCCCTGAAGATCATTTCATCCCCTTCATCTTAATTATAGGGAAGGAGAGGCAATGACTTGCTTAGGTCACACCACAAGAAAGAGGACAGAACTGGACTTAACACATGGGTGCCCCTTGGTCCCAGACACCCTTGGTCCTGAGCCTCAGAAAGAATGGCCAAGGGTTTGAATTCATTAGGCCAAACCTAGTATAACATTTCTCTGAGGATGATCTGCTGAACACTAACTCCAGGAGAAAATGATTATGTGGACAAATAGGTTTTGGAAAAATTCTCTATCTCATGTTCCTGGAGATTCTCAGTGCACTTCAACTCACTAGGGAACACGGGCTAATTATGTTTAATCCAATTTGTCCATAGATTCCATCCCCCTTATTGCTTTCTTTGTTCCTGTTTGGTCTTTGTTTTATTTTGACTTTTGCTTGATCTATGCAAGCATCCCGTGGAACAATATTTTGAGAAGTGTTGACCACACACAGGTGACCCTGGATGATTTGGCATTTTCCATTGTCATAGGATATTATATCCAAAGACAACCTTAGAGAACATCTACACCTACTCCCTCATTTAACAGTTGGGGAAACTGAGACCCAGGGAGGCAGAATGGCATAACCTGTGTCCTGCAGCGCAAATAATAGCATATCCAGTTTTTAAAGTGATCAAATTAAATTTGGTCAAAAAGTGGTCTATTAAAATCACATGGTCCAAAACTCTCCCTAGACAGCTGAAGTCTTAAAGAGTGACAGTTTAAGGAACTGTGAGCTGGGTTCCCTGGCTGAGCTAGGGAGAAGCCCTGATGTCTGCTGCCCATTGGAGAAATGAGAGTCAAGTTCATTCCCTCTCCCCTGCCACGGTGACTGACTGCTCTGGTCCACGTTGCTGTTATTCATTAGAATATAATTCCCCAGATTGACGGAGTGCCTTCCCATCAGTGACTTCTGATTGCTTTTTCCATAGCATCAGACTTAACCTTATGACAGTTCCTCAGACCATTCTTGATAAATGGGGGGGAAAAGGATTAAATAAAGAAGGTCAAAAGCCTTGACTAACTAAGCTATCACATTTAGTAAGAAAAGGAAGTGCCACAAAATTCCTGTTGTCCTGCAACCAGGTTTGAAACTCCTTTCTAGTCTTTTCTACTCCTGCCCTTATTTACCATCTTCCTCTTTATTTGTCCGCTAAACAGAATCAGAGGCATGTGTTCCAGGCTCTCAAGTCCCCCCCGCCCCCCACCACCGCTTCCTCTTCTCAGCCCATCAAGGCCCTATCCATACTTCAAGACCTAATTCAAAAAGCACCCCCTCTGTTAAACTTCACACTAGCCGTGAACTTGGCAGCTCATCTGTCTCCAGGTTGGGACTGATTGTGTCTTGACTAAGATCTTAAAACTTCTGTTCGCATCAAAGTCTTACCGTCAGCACTAGTGTCTTGGGTGCAAGGTCTTGTTTTATCTCTTCTGCATCCCCTCTGAACAGGACCCTGGGACTCAGGAGAGCTCAAACATGGCCTTTAAACTGGAAAGATGGAATAGAATTCCCAGAATGGCACTGACTAGTCATTACCTCTCTGAATCTCCATTTCTTCAAAGGTGCAATGGGGACAACCAGCCACAGCCTGCAGGGTTGTTACGATGACCAAATGAGACATTGTGGGTAAGTGCTTTGCCGAGTGCTTTGGAACATCCTCAGCAGCCGCTGACTAATAGCAGACTAGACCCGTCCCCAGCCAGCACCCTCACACGTTCACATGCACACAGTGCATCGAGCGCTCTACCTGCCACCACCCAACATTCAACCATTCTCCAAAATCTTTGCAGAACCATATACTTTTCTTGGCTCCAAGACTATGCTATAAGCTTGAACACACTCCCCTACCTTCTTTGTCTTAAATAACACTTCCCTCAAGGAGTCCCTGATCACAGGTGTCAAAATCACCTGCCATTCCTTGTCCTCTATTTTAGCATTTTTAATTATGTTTAACTAGTCAACTGTACGGGTTTGTCATCCTCCTTGGATTATGCCTTTACACCTCCAATGTTTGCAACATGGTGACTGGCCCACTGTCAACACTCAGGAAAGGATGAATGAGTGAATGAATGAATCAATGTCTTTTTTTATATTAAGAAAAAAATCTACAATTCTTCACAAAACAAATCCCATTTACAGCACTTATCCCAAAATAATGTGCTTTTTTTTTTCATCCACTTCCTGGTTGAAAGTTTATAAATGCTTGTAAACTGGCACAAAACTCTACTCTTGGTAGAGTATTTGGCATACCTTCCATTCTTCCACATCCATATCAGGTGAGATATACCTTAACACCCCTCTAGTTAGAGATCAGGGATCCCAAAACCCCAGTAGCATGAGATGTACTCTCAAGTCCAGCAATGAGAAGGAAAGGCCTCTGGAATTTCCCACCAGCTACCTCACAGTTCACACTTCAGGTGTGAAGGGAACTAGTATTTATGGAGTCTCTGCAGGCACCACCCACTGTGCTCTGGGGAAGGAAACAGTTTGTGAACACCTCCCAGGTGTCAGGCCCTGGTCCAGGCATTTTCCTATACATGATCTGATTTAATCTTCACTATATTCCTGTGGGGTAGTCAGTATCCCGTTTTTCAGACAGGAAATCGAAGGCTGAGAGAGTTCACAAGACAATGAAGTGGCTGCCCCAGCATTTGAATCCAGGGCCAGCTGTCCCCGAAGTCCATGTCCTTTCCCTCACACCGTTTTACAGCCGATGTCAGAAAATTCCATGTCCATGCAGTACCACCATCTCTGATAGCGCTAGACAGATGAGGCTGTCTGTCTGACACCTGTGATACATCAAAACAGGGGCCCATCCCTCAATCACAGGCATCCATTTCTCACTTATAATTGAGAATTACCTTTCATGTTTTTCCCCACCACTATGAAACTCCTCTATATTTATTTCATTGTTATTATCAGTTTCATCACCCTAACGATTATTCAGTATATACCAAGTGTCTCTGATGAAACATGCAGGAGATGAAAAATCCTTGGGTGGGTTGGCACACTTCAAATTGTCAGTGTATTATTCATTAGTGTATTAATATTGCATGGACTGTATTTTTATATGCAATTTAAAGAACAGGTAGCTTAAAATGGGAACGAGACAATATTATCGGATCAATCAGAAGCTTGAGCTTTCACTCAGAGCTTTTAAATGATCATTCCAATCTGTTGGGTGAGAGAATGTGTTGTCAGAAATGTGATGTATCTGCACTGGCTATTTTCAGGAAAGGAAAATGCATCTCAGCCTAGAGAGGGAGGAGTGTTAAAGGAAATGCTTTTCTGTAGTATGCAAATGCAGAGAAATGGGGTCTAGCCCATGGTCCACCCTAGCAGGAGACTGTCTCAGGCATGGGTGCCTCAAGGATGGAGGGTGGGTTTTGAGATTGCCCCAGGGGCTTGTGCCTTGGTTCTGCCAAATCTTTCCTTGGTAGGGAGCTCAAAGTGCTCAGGTGCATTTTCATATAAATCCCTACCTTCTCCACCTAGGCATGTTCCTGAAAGCAAGAATGTATGTGCTTTTTACAGTTTGAAAGAGTCAGAGGGTAAGGTCTGCCAGCCCCTCGGCCATCTTCAGGCAGTTCCCAGGAAAAAGGCCCCCTTATCCTCAATACCTATCGGCTCCTTTCCAGGCACTATTTCACTTAAAGCCCCCCAAACTCTTCAAGGTAGGAAGCAGAATAAGGTTATTCCAGTTTTTATAGATGAGAAAACTGAGGCCAGCATCATCTGAGACACCTTTTGTCCAAATTCTCTGTTCTCTCCGTTAAAATCTGCAGGGGAAACCACCGTCAGCCCCCAGCGTAGCTTTACGCCAAAGGCCTGCCCATCCCTGCAGCTCACCTACTTGAGCCCTATTTCTAGGTTGCCCTGGAGGAAAAAGCTCCGGGTTGAGAGTCAGAACTGCTTATTGAAGTCCCAGCTGAGGCACCTTGGACAAGTCACCTTCCCTCCTTCTGAGTGGATGACTTGTGTATAAAATGAAAAGATTTCACTCAAAGAGGCGCAAACTCAAGTGCCTTGAGGAGCCAATTGGCAATAAGAAGAGTAAATCAGGATGTATAGTAAGATACTAAGTGATTTTAAAACATTTAAGAATGATGACAGCTGAGCAAAACCCTTCTCTGAGCGAAACTTGGCGCAAGGCACAAGCAGGACGTGGGAGCGTGAGCTCTAGACTAGCAGACCGTCGTGGTTCCTTTTAGAATGAGCTCTGGCGCGTGCAGTCGTACTCACCAGTGCAGCCCGTTAAAGTAGGTGCAGCATCCACAAGCATCCGAGGGCTCCAGAAAACTAACACAGGCACTCTCTCTTATGGGTCTTTCTGAACTTAAAATCAGGCTAAATACTTGCTTCAAAAAGATTGATACAGACGTGAGATTTCCCAAAGTGGAAAGAGCCTTAAAGGCCATTTAACATAAACTTCCCATTTGCTAGGAGAACTGAGAACCAGAAAGAGGATGGGAGCTGGCAAAGCTCACAGAGCTCCTGAGTCCTCCTTATTTGTGTGGGGCCCAGGACCCTGCTCACGTCATCCAGCGGACCTGGGATCTGCTGAGGTAGGCCGTGCCCAACCCCGCAGTGGCCCTCTCCCCTAGCGCTCGTGAATACAGGAACCAGCGCACATACAGGGCTGGTAGGAAAGGCTGCCCTCGGAGCCCCATAAGGAGAGAGAGACTACAATGACCCTCTTGTCTAATGACTGCCGGCCGCAAATTAATTTATCATTTTTCCCTGTCTCTGATAACAGGTAGGAAAGTCTCTTAGGTACCGTACTTCCTGAGACCAGAACCACTCAGCGCTATTACATGCTGTGGACCCATATCTGCAGGGATCATTCATTTCAACATTGTCTTCACAAGTGTTCCTGAGTTCACTTGTTCATTCATTTATTCATTTACTTATGAATTCTTATGTGAGTACCTTCTTTGGGCCGGGCCTCACAGTAGGCTATAAAGAATCAGAGATGAATGAGATAGGGGTCCTCATTAGCAGCCAAGGGAAACAAACTTTATACTTACTGAGCATCTAGTCCATGCCCGGGTCAGTAACAAATCCTGCCTATTTAATCTTGACGTGGGAATTATTAGACATCTCGTAGATAGGAATCTGAAGCTCATAAAACCCCTTGTTCATTATCCTCCAGCAAGCAAGCAATCAAACTGGATCTCTGTCTCCTGCTTGTCCCATATAATACTACAGATATGCGCAGGAAAGGCGGGGGGTGGGGGGTGGAATCGTGATCAAAAGGGAGCAACCAGCCTTACCCTCCTCCCCTCCCCTCCCCTCCCCTCCCACCTTCCATCTCCCTTCCCCACTCCCAGTTCCAGAAAGCCAGGAGCATCTAGGGCACACCTTGTTAACAGAGCAGGTTCTCTCTGCCACTGGAGAACGATTCATGAATTTCTCAGGCTATTCCTAATGTGTTGCAAAAACCGTCATCCCATGACCTCACCCCTATGAAAAGGATGATGAGAAAAATAAACAATAACAGCTTCTAAACAGTAAGCACCTTCTTTGTTCCAGGCACAGTACTTGCCAAACATTGTCTGTGAACCTCACAACAACTTGACATTCGTAGCCCTAACCATAGATGGGGAGACCAGCCTCCCCTGTAGTATAAATGTACCACTATTTATTCACTATTCCCACATTAATGGGCATTCACATTGTTTCTAAGTTTCTTTTATTAATGTTTTGAATTGTTTGCTGCAAAAATTTCACTATAACTACACCCTTACATACCAATCTTTTTTTTTTTTTTAAGATTTTATTTATTTATTTGAGAGAGAGAATGAGATAGAGCATGAGAGGGGGGAGGGTCAGAGGGAGAAGCAGACCCCCTGCTAAGCAAGGAGCCCGATATGGGACTCGATCCCGGGACTCCAGGATCATGACCTGAGCCGAAGGCAGTCGCTTAACCAACTGAGCCACCCAGGTGCCCCATACCAATCTTTTTAAGTGTAGGATGGATTTCCAAATCTGGGGTCAAGTGGTATGTGCGATATTAATTTCAAAAGCTTATTGTCAGGTAACTTCCCAAACCATCCCTAAGGCATACTCCCCGCAGCAGCTTGAGACCCCCTGTTGCCCTACAGCCTTTGTGTAAATAGATACTGTTGCTGTCTACAGTGTTAGTCCATCTAGATAGGGAAAAGTGGTATCACACTGGTGCTTCAATTTCGCTTTCCCTGGCTGCTAGTCAGGTGGGGTGTCTTTTCATATGCTCATTTGCCGATTTGATGTTCTTTTCCATGAATTGCCCAAACAAAATCTGTGGCCCATTTTTTTTTTAATTAAGTTTCTTGACTCTCTCCTATCAATTTGTGAAAGTGCTTTATAGAGAGGCACATTAACCTGGGTCCCTGTAACCTCATTTCATATGCATGGCAAATGTTTTTCCAAAGTATCATTTGTTTCACTTTGTTTGGGATTTTGGCCTTTGTTTATGGTACCTTGGAGTGCACAAATTTTAAATCCTTATGTAGCCAAATATATTTGTCTTTTCCTTTCAGGCTTCTAAATTTCCTGTCTTGCTTAGGAAGGTTTACCTAACACCCAAGGTTATACAAATATTCTTTGTTTGTTTGTTTGTTTAAATCTTTAATTCACCTGGACATTATTGTCGTATATGGTGGGAGGTAGGAGATTCATGATAATATTGCTTCCTTGGGTTGAGCCCAAAGCTGCCGCCCTAAATTCTCACCCCTGGGTCTTGACTCTGCCCTTTATGTTGCACAGCCCAAGCTAAAACTATGGGGCCCCAACCCTGGGGTCCAGCTTTCTCCACTTTTTCCCACACAGCCTAAATCCCCAGCCTTTGACTGGGTTCAAAAGAATCCCACTTGGGAAGACTTATGACATTTTATTTTAATTATAATGCTGGTTTATTTTACTTTTTTTTTTCTATTTCCTCCTCTACATTGTGAGTCCCCTAATGGTGTGAGTTCCCCCTGAAGCTTCGCACACCCAAATAGTAAATACTTGTCATGTTGAATTCCTATCTCTACACCTCAGATGTCAGCACCCTTCTCCCCCAGAGGTCACAACACCCTCCCTTGTGCTTTCGGGACCCAGAGCACATCTGAAGTGTTTTGTCCCATTTGTCTGGGGATGGGAACATGGGAAAGTGCCACTCAATTAAGCCCTTTTGGGTTTCCTTGGAGCACTTGCCAAAATCATAATTGCATATTAATTTGGAACTCAAGTGGGTTTCCATAATTGCTGCCGGGGGATGGGGTGGAGAGTCCATGTGCCCCCTGTGTCTAAGAGAGGAAGGGATGCTGCTGAGTCACAAAGTGTCCAAGAAAGGGAGATAGAAGCCTCACAGAAAGCCTTCATTTCATCAGCCCCAAAGGCGAGCAGGCTATAATGGTGCCTTGTTTGCTCTTGGCTCATTTTCATGAGCTTGTGTGCCTATAGGCTCTAGGAAGTTGCTCAAGAAAACAAGAAAGAAGACACACACACACACTACACACACAGGGCAGAAAAAGGAGCTCAAACTGCTACATCCTTTCCAGTCAGTCAACATTTAGCTGAGTGATTATTATGACTTTTGAGTTCTGAGCCCTACTAGTTGATTAACATTTTACCATCTGTAAAATGGGAATGATAATTCCACCAACACAGGGGTGCCAATGAAATGAATCCTGTAAAATGTTTCACACAGTATCTGACACTGAATGAGTGCTCCATAAAAATAGTAGCTTTCATCATCATCATCATCATCATCATCATCTTCAGCATCTTCAGCATCATCATCTTTGTCATCATCATCTTCGTCATCATCATCATCATCATCATCTTCAGCAGCTGCAGCAGCATCATCATCTTCAGCATCATCATCATCATCATCATCATCTTTGTCATCATCATCGTCATCATCATCTTTGTCATCATCATCATCATCATCATCTTCAGCTGCAGCAGTGGCATATTTGCTGCTGGACTCTGTGTGAGGCATTGAGGGTAAAGTGATAAATGACACGGAGTTCCTGCCCTCAAAAACACAAGTGTAAAAAGAGAGAAGAAAGACATTTGTTCTAAGTAAGAAACGGGTCTGAGATGTGAATTGTTAGCAGGACTGGGAGAAATGGGGAGAGGGGGCAAGTTTAAGAGGATTGTATAGGGGGAGTGGAAATGGAGTATGAGATGAGAAATAGAGGTGAAAATTTGGGAGTCCAAACAGGGAGACCCAAACAGGGAGTCCAAACAGGGAGACCCAAACAGGGAAGGAAATATTTCAGCTCCATGCTCTCCTCCAACACCGACTGACCATCAAGCGTGGTTCTTTGTTGGTTGCTGGGGCCACAGAATATGAATCAGTCATGGTCCCTGCCTTTAGGGGCCACATCTATGAGGCACCAGAACTTCGGTGAAGACAGCAGACCAAGCTGTACAATTTCTTCTTGCAATTCGGTCTTCTTAATACACAGCACAACCTGAGTTTGGGAGCTCAGGCACAGCAGCCTGCTTCCGATTTCAGAAGGGCCTCTGAATCTCAAGTCCACGTTGTGACAATTGGGGTTTCCCGTCCTCTCTAAGTTCTCCCTTTCTCGGGCGTGCCTAGTTGCTCTCCAACAAGCAAAGTGCCTGGAGTCTCTGCTCCCAAAAGTACCTTCCAGTTCTGCCCTCCCGGGAATTCTCTCTCTTTCTAGATGCATTTCACAAGAGGAGTAACCAGTAACAAGAAACTAACCATTTGTAAGATGCAACCGTGGTTTCTTTAATTTACTCGACACACATTTATTAGGTGCCCACCATTCTTCCAGAAGCAAGGTTGCTGCCATGAAGAGATCAGACAAGTGCCTGCTCCCATGAAGTATCCTGTTTAGTGAGACAACAGATGGTCTGCAGCATTGTCCAGGAGAAGCCACTGAGTTTTAGGAAGAAAATAGAGTAGGCTAAGGGGGCATGGGAGGGAGCTACATGACATGAGGTGGCAGCCTGAAAAACAATATTTAAGCAGAGGAAGGAGAAAGGAAGGGAGAGAGGGAAGGAGACAATAGGTTCACCATTTCTCTTGAGTTAGGATAAGCCTAAGCCCCAGTCTGTTCATCCGTGGCTTAGAGAATCCATGTGATGCGATCCTCGCCCATGGTGTTGCCTGCCAGCTCCTTAGTAGCCACCTCCATAACTTCATCTAACATGATCCAGAATGAATCATTTATTCCTGTTAACAAGGTGCCAGATCCTAAGTTATGCTGTTCCTAAAAATCTCACCAGGCTCTTCCATGCCTATTAGTGTTTACAAACTCTTGCACTTAATAACCTCTTACTTGACCCTCATGAGAGCCCTGCAAGGGTAGGTCAGGTTATCTGGTCCAGTCCTTTTCTGTTACAGATTATGAAGAAGAAACCCACAGAGGGGAAGGAGGCCCATTGAGGCCCAAGGACCTGCAAGCAAATGGTAGGCAGTGGGACCCAGACCTCATGGTCCCCAGGACAATGCTGTTCTTCTCACCACCACTCAACTTCTTGGTCGGCATCCAAAGATGATGGGAAATGTTTGGCTTTCTCTTTGATAGCCAGCAAAGAGTACTCAGAAAGCTAAGGAAAACTGTCCACATTAAACACCTAGGCCCATGTCTCGTCATTCTTTGCTGTTTTTCCAACCCACTGCTCTCTCCAGCTATCCCATAGTCATGATATGACAGAGGGTGGACCAATCTGGGTCTGAATCCTGGCTCTGCTCATTTGGTAGCTATTCTACCCCCTTAGGCCTTATTTCATAACCTGTAAAATGAGATCACAATAGAACCTGTCTGCACTGGCCAGCACAGGTCAAGGCTTTGCTGCAGGAACAAATAGCCCCCCAAACCTCAGTGGCTTATGACACAACGTATTACTTGCTTATGCTAAGTCTGATGTGGGGAGGGTAGCCTTCCTCTATCTTGTGGCTACCCTTGTGGAACAGATGACCTCTGAGGTTGCTGTGGCAGGGAAGAAAAAAAGTCGGAGGGCTTAACAGGGGCTCTTACAGCCAAGACTGGAAGAGGTATAACGTTGACCCATGAACTCTTGGCTAGAACTTAGTGGGCCCCAAAGTTACTGCAAGTTGGAATGGAAAACGCCTTCCTTGTGTTCAGGAAGAGCAACGGTGTGATGGACACATAGCCACATCTTCCTTATGCTAATTCACAGAGTAAATGTGACGATTATATAAGGTGAGGCAGAGGGCTTGGCATGTTTCCTCTCTGGCCCGTGTGCCCTAATGGGCTGCAGACAGCCAGCTGGTGGATGGATCTTGGGTGAGCAAAGGCATCCAGGGAAACAGCAGAATCAACAGGCAAACTCGCTAATTCCTGCATTGCCTTCTCAGTGCCTGATGAGCAAAAGGAAAAGCCAACATCTCCTTTCAGGCAGACTGGCCCCCAGCTGCCCTCAGGCCACTCGGTGAGGACCATCCTGACACTCAGAAATGGTAAAGTTAATAAGGAGGTGACTCCTGCTGCCATTGGCATAGTGAGTTATTAGTCAGGGGACACTTTCAATTCCATTTCATTTAACATCACGATGCCCACCGGGAGTTATTTTCAGATTTATTTTGCAGATGAGAAAACTGAGGCATAGAAAGGACTCATCAAGCCACACAGCTGGGAAGTTACAGCCTTCCTAGGATGAGACCTCTGCATTACCAAATGGCTAAATCCGAAGTATTTACATGCTCATGGAGCCAGTCCACAAATACCAATTGTGTGCATATCATGTGCCCAATGCTAGCGGTATAGAGTCAAAGTGAGACCAGGACCCTACCCCCAAGAGACACAGAGTCTGTATTATATTTTACAAGGAACCTTCAGGAGACAGCAGCCTGATCCAGAAGTAGGAGATTCTGGAAGCAGATAGCAGGCACCATGGGAAGTTGGCAGATTGGGCCATTGGAGAGGCATGAGTTCTGTTCTCACTATTCACTGTGTGACTTGGACAAGTCGCTTCCTTTCCTGGTTCTCATTCCTTCTCTTATCCTGGAGCCAAAGTGCCTGTGTTCACATCCATGCAGCCTGCCTCTGTTTCCCCATCTGTAAATGAGGGTACTCTTAGCACCTAACTTACAGAATTATGGCAGAGATTAAATGAGTTACTAACTCAATTATTATTATTGAATAAATGAGTCATTAAGTCATTGCTATTAGTTGAGTTATCGCATGTAAAGTATTTTTAGGACAGTGCCTGGCACCCAGTGATCATTCGATTAATGTTAGCTCTTGTTAATAATATTATCATTATTTTGAACATGGTGATTGGGCTGGATAATCTCGGAGCTCCCTACAGAAATGCAGTTAGCCAGCTACAGCTGAATCAGAAGTAACTTTGAAAGGCACTGAGTTTTGCTCATTGCTCCTGAGCCAATGCCTGGTTTAAGGATAGTCTAAAGAGTGCTTTAGGGCCCCCTCTCCCCCATTCCCGCTCACAAGACTCACGCCCCAACTTTCTGATATTCTTGAGGCTGTGCCTTCCGGCTTTTATGCCCAAACCACGTGTAGAGTCAGGCACCTAGGATGCTTTCGGTAATTCTTTATCAAATGAATTCATGAATGAACAAACCAAGGGGACTGAAGAAGACTCCGTGCCCTGATGAGCTGAACATGTAAGGAAGGATTTCAGTGACATCTATTTTCTCTGTCCTGGTAACATGCTAATGAGCTGGAGAGCTCTGACTAAATTGCGATTTCCCAAAATGAGTTAATTAATAAACTGATTTTGGGATGATTAACAGGGGGGCACAGTTAACATGATTTTAATGGGAAAGCGTCAGTGAAGCACAAACTCATTAGCGCAAAACTATTTCCTGCCCCAGCAGGCTTGTCACATACTACTCTTTATGGAGGAAGCAGGAAAAGCCGCAGTGATTGGGGACTGGGCTCCGGAATAGCCAGGAGTCCCTGAGGGCAGCACACACACCTGACGGGGTATCCTCCGTGGTAGGTCCTGACGGCACCCTTTGTAAGTGGTCTCTGCTGACGTCTCGCTGGTCTCAGTGAGTCGTTGATTGCTAATAAGCATGCTTGACACCTGAAGTTCCCGGGTGCTATTATCGGAGGACAGCAATAGACAGTGTGTATGGTCTAGCTCTGGCTGGCCCCCCAACATCAAAAAATAACAATTGTGATAAGTACTATTGTAATAATCTTTACAAAGCACTATTCTTATATGTAAAAGGGAATTGTAATATTATTTCAATTTTGAAGGGTTATCATGAGAATAATTAAATATAATTAATATATATAATAATATATAATTAATATAATAATTAAAAGCTGCCTTTCCAAGTGTCTGCTCTGTGCCAGCCACTACATTAGGTGCCTTCCCTGAGGATGACCTAGTCAACCCCACTTCCAGATGAGGAAACTGAGGCTCAGAAGAAGTAAAGAGAATTCACATATATACAAAGAGTTCCAGAAGCCAAATTTACATATATTGTGTTACCACAATCTTAAGAGTGGCCTTAAGAGGTGGATCAAAAAGGCATTAATGTCCCCGTTTTCCTGGTGAAGACACGGAGGTTTAAGGAGGTGGTGACTTGCAGATAATGCAAGTGGACATTTTGGATGGGCTTCAGCAAACAAATCCCGCATTCTTGTTGTGACATTCTACTTCTTGCTATACACAATGTACAGATAGAATCCGCAAAGCAAAACGGTGCTAACATCCCTGATTCCAGGGGATGAGACCATGGTAACTAGAGAGTAATAGAAGCGTCTGTGCTAGAAATGGGGTATAATGGGACAGGAGACCCAGTTTCATAATTTTGAAATATTCCTTGAACCGTGATGATCCCTAGGCAGCAGATTTCTGAGATGATGTGGATTTGTTAATGATATGCAATGAGGGATAGCCAACTTGGACGCCTGAAATCTGGTTGGTGTACAGAGGGAGAAGCAATCAGTGGAGGGGGGGAAGCAGCCGGGGCTGGGGGAGAAGAATCCTAAGACCTCTTAGCAGACCACCAGCTTGTCCTTAAAGAAGGTCTATGTTAAATCTAGAATGCTAAAACAGGAATGGACCTTAGAGACACACTAGAACAAATTCCCTAATGAATATCTCTTTTAAAGATGAGAAAACAGACATCTGGAAAGGTAGATTACTGCATCCCTGGCTGTACCAGGAGTTGATGGCTGAGCCCGCATCAAAATCCAGTTACCCTGGCACCCAATCCAGCCTCAGCATTATTATAGCCTTTCAACAAAAGAGTATGAGAAACAGGAGAGAATAACTCTTGTTTAGCGCTCACTGTGCGCCAAGCATGCACTGCCAGGTCCTTTGAATAGGTTATTAAATTCTCTCAATCCTGAGAGGTGGATGGTATCTTCCCTGTTTTGCAATTAAGGACATTCAAGCTTAATGAAGTAACTTGCCTAAACTAGTCAGTGGCAGAGCAGGAACTCAAATCTTGATCTGCCTGATTCTAAAACCCATGTCCTTTCCACAATACTGCAAGCCATCAAACACATCACTGTATACTGAATGCCCACCTCCTTCTGCGCCGTCAGAGACTGACTTCCCAGTTCCAGAGAGGGACTGAGATGCAGGCTCTTTTTCCTCTAAGTGAAGGGCTTTATACAGAGGACACAGGGTTAAAACCCTTCTTGTCCTCCCCAGACTCCAAGAGAAGACAAGGATCCCTGGCTAAAAAAAGACAGTCTAGATCTTGCTTTTCACCCCTTGAGACACATACTGCTCACTCTTTGAGTAGAGAAGGGGGCTGGAAGATGTCCGTGCAGTGCTCCCCACCAAGGACTCTGAGCAACAGCCCGAGGTCAGATCAGGTGCATGTCTTAGAGCTCAAGCTGCCGTAAAAAAGGTAGCACCCTGTTCATTCATGGGTGATCTGGGTGTGGTTCTGATCTTTGTAAAAGTATCCAGCCATCAGGGCTCAATGGTCCAGACACAAATAAGCCCACCAGCCCCATGGGAACATGGAGCTAAAGTCAATTTCTCACTCATATTTCACAATGTATTTTGCCTAAATAGAAATGACTACAATGTAATCGGTAGCATCAGATCTTAGGTCTAGAGGCTCCAGCTGAGCTAGGGAACAACTGGTGACCCAGGAGAGAAAGCATCACGGCCAAGTGTTTTGTGTTTGGGTGTGGGAGAAGTAGGTAGCAAAAGGGGTTTATCTGCTCATCCAGGGGAATGAAGACATAGCCCCAGGCTGAATGCGGGAAGGGCACAGTGCTAAATTGGTTGAGATCACTGTGCTCAAAGTGACTTAGGGGAGATACGACATAGACAGATGCTGCTAATTCAAGGGGGAAAGCAACACGAATCATAAAAGGTGTAGATGGTGTGTTACAGGTGTGGAAGATGACAATCAGTAATATATTACAGTTAAGTTTGGTCGTGGTAGTAGTAATAGTGGGAAATATAAGTTACCTTTTGTTAAGCATTTATCACAGACCAAGCTACATGCTAAAAGCTTTATATGCTCCTTTACACGCTTAGGCGACTACTAATATTCACCCCAACTTACAGAGGAGGACTGAGGTCCACAGTGGTTGAGTAATTTCCTGAAGTTTCCAGATCCAAAATATGAACTCAACATAGCCTCCTGAGCCTTCACATTTAGCCATTCTATTAAACACTTGTGGGGCCCAAGAGTTACCTGTTGGTCGCTTGCCCCTTAGCATCAGTATGAAACTGGCTCAAAATCCCACTCTAAATCCTGTAAGAAGTCCAACACTTTCATGAAGAATGTTGCAAAGTCTCTAGTCCTACCTTTAGTCCCTAGAGAAGTTCTACTCAAGAGCTACCCCGCACCTGAACCGTCACCTGCCTGTGAAAATGTTTGTCTCTGGGTCTCCTGCCAAGCAGCAAACCTACTTCCAGAACTGTCCTGGGCCCAGAATGGCATGGGAGATGCACCTGGCATAATAAAAGCTCCTTTGAACTCCCTAGAATTCTGTGATTCAATGAAGTCATTGTAGAACTACTCCCGTGAAAATTTTGGTATTCCATTCAGGAAAAGTACAACCAAGTATATAAATAGAATCAAAAACCAGCAGTTAGAGTCTTCCTTCAGTGATTGGGAGACTGGACTAGAGCTGTACTTGCATTTTTTTCACCAAATCTCTGCAACAACAGAATCTGAAAGTCTCCCTCTAGAGATCTGGAGGCTTAGCTCAAGGCAACTCTTGCAGATTTCATTGAGGGCTCCTTTATTAATCTTAAAATGTCATGCAAATTTTGATATCTGATTCATAAAGCATGTCTTTTAGTAGAAAAATAATACTTTAATTACGTATCACTTATTAAGTTTTTTTTCCCCAATCAGTGATTTGGAAGTAAGGGAGGCATACGTCAGGAAGTGTTCTTGTAGCTTTACAAGTGCTGTTTGTATAATTCTCACGAGAACCCTAGGAGAGAGTTATTATTATTGCTTATGTGTTGGCTGAGGGGACTAAGATGTGCAGTGGTTAAAATGCTCAGCCATTGCCACACAGCTACTGAGAGGGGAAGTATTCTAAGGCCAGCGTGTCTGACCGCAAAGTATGAGCTCCCAAACAGCGTGGCTCCTCTGTTGACTTTCTATGGTTTGCTGAGTATCCATCTATTTACATGCCCTTATGGAAAGAAATGTCTCCATCCAATTTAATCCAGTTTGAGGATTGCATTTAACTTGGGAAAATGATAGTGTGACAGCTCAGCCTGCCATCAGAGCCCAGAGGCCCCCAGAATCTAAAAGATATTCCATCAGGTAGAAGGAGGCCTCCCAAATCAGCTCCCAAAGAAGCTCTATCAGGCACTCCCTGATAACATCGCCTATGCAAACTTCCTCCCCAATTTCCCGAGGCATCGCTGGGGCAATTAGCCTGGCCTGTGGTGGGGTGGAATGCACCTGATAAAATAAAAAATCTTTGTGCAAAAACACCCCAAATCAGATAATATGGACCTCAGCAAGTTGTCTGGAATCCAAGTATGAAAAGAGCTCAAGCAATTTGGCTACAACTTGCAAAACGAAACAAATCCTGTGTATGAAGATAGATCTCCTTCTTCCCAAGCCTGATCCCACTTTTTTCTAGAGATTTGAGGATCACCTTTCAAACACATGGGGAATTTTCCAAACTGAAGGAGAATACAGTTTCAGAGAAGCAGACACAGTGTTCACCTTGGGGTTGAAGTTGATGATAGTATGTCGGGGAATCAATGGTGAATTCCAGTCCCTGAGCCCACTACTCCCTGCCCCTCACCATTCACCCTGAGAGGGAAAACATTAGCATCAGAGAGATCTGGACTCAAAATTCAGCCCTGCCACTTTCAGCTATGTGATCTGAACAAGTTGTGAAGCTTGATCCCCGTTTTTCTCCTCTCTTCCCTGGCAAGTCAAGAGAGCGAACGAAATGTGAGAGCAGCTATAAAGCTCCTGCACATAGTACGGGGCCAACAACCTCGAGGGGACTTCCTCCTCTAGCTCCACACCCTCTATTTTCATGCCTCCAAAACTCTGCACAGGCTGTACATTTTGCCTCAAATACCTTTCCTCATTTTCCACCTAGAAAAATCTCCCTGATCTTCCATGGCCCATCTTAGAAGTCACCCATTCAAGGAAGCCTGCTAGGTTCTAACTCGCACCTGCAGTCTTAGGAATCCCAGCTTCTCCTTCCATGCTCGAGAGCCATTAGTCCCTACTTGGAGCAGGGGATGATTTAGGGAAGCATGCATGCACCAGGCCCAGCAGGCGTCTCTGCTCCTCCTGAGGCATGTGGCCTGGAGTGACAGAGCAATTGCGTGCTGCAGTGACTGCCAGGGGAGATGATGGCTGGTGCCGGCAACCGAGACTTGCAAGCTCAGTCCCTGTGCCCTGTGGCTGGGTACCTACTATGGGCAGTCCCTTTGGAAGATGCAAAGATGAATCAGTGAAAGACTCAGCTCCGAAAGAATCCATTGCCTAAGAGAAGAAAGCATAAGGACAGAGAGACTATAAAATTCAGATAGAAAGCCAACCAAGTCGTTAGAGTGACTCAAAGTGCCGCTGTGGAAGCCGAGAAGAGAAGTGAAATAAACATGCGTAGGGCTTCCCGTGTGTGCCAGGCACTGTGCAGAGTGCCTTACAAGGTCATCGCCCCGCCGACCTGAGAGGAAAATGTGATCAGTCCCTATATGAGCCATGATAAATCTGAGACTGAAAACGGGCTCAGCGACATGGCCGAGGTTATCAGGCTAGGAAGGAGTGGAATGAAGATGTGAGCCCATGCTGCTCCATGCTGCCCCCCTTCACTCCACCAACTCCGACTCACATGCCGTCAGGATAACCTGGGAACAGTCGCTGCAAATCTAAAGGACACTGTTTTCTTTACATTTGAAAGGACAGCAATCTTTTCATCCCCGCACTCCGGCAGCGCAGCGCATGTAACAGCCTGTTATTAGTATGCCGATAGCCTGTATTAGGGCCTCCAGGTCAATACTGGTTCATTTTGTCATGATAAATGAATGCTTAAGTCAATGTGGCCAAAACCCCCATCGCCTGGTTCTCGGTGCCTATATTAAGGCAGAGCTGATCGCTTTCTCTGGGGCTGAACGCCACCCCCGCCCCACGTACATAAACGTTACAGAGCTAATCACCATCCACTTCCAAAGAGCCAGGCATTTGGAGCTCCCCCTTGCAACAGTTCTTCAGTGCTTTACCTTCTTGACAGCCAGCCCGTCTATCCCAGGGCCTCTTTCATAATTTGTATTGATTTGCATTTATCCACAGCAGAGCCCATTTGTAGACCATCACTAGGGTTCTTGGTCAGTTTTAATGACCAAGAAAACTGCCATTTGGAGTTGACACGACTTCAAAGCATCCATGTGAAACTCAAGGGTGTTCATCCCACTCACCTTGATGGCCCCAAGATCAGCCCAACATCAGTGGCTTTAAATAATTTGACCACAAAGGCAATTGGAACTTGTCTCTCGCTAAGCAAGTCTGAGCCACATGATCCACGCTACCATCTCCAGGGCGGCCTTATGGAGATTAAAAGCATGGGTTACCAGGTGGCAGGCTGAGGCCTCATCTGGCTCACAGAGGGGATGTATTTGAGCAACATGGTATCTTAATTAGAACTAGTTGGCAACTTGAAAAAGTGTGTGAGCTATCACACACAAATCAGATTTTTCAGCTTTCCGTGGAACCTGAATATCTATCTGGCAGAGCCGAAGCCACCTGCCCTCTTCATGATTGTCAGCTGAGGTGTTTGGTGGCTTCCCTTTCAGAGACAGGTCTCCCTGCTTCAGATCATCTTTCATCCACACGCCTTCCCGCTTATGTCATCTTCCCAGTACCTTTTGGCATTTGAGTGTGGGGCCTCTAAATATAACCGACTGATGTTCACGTCTTGATTCCCCTGGCAACCAGCTGTATGGGTTTGGGCAAGACAATTACACTTTGAGCTTTTGTTTGTTATTCATAAAAATAAAGAAGTGATTCTATTCATTCTTTTGTAATCCAGGCTAGACACTCTGCTAGGTGTACTAAGGATACAAAAACAAATTAGAGATAGTACTTACCCCCAGGCTTATTATTTAGGATAACAAGCAAAAAATGAATTTCAAAATCACGTGTCCATGTGCAGAAATGTGCAGGGGGCTACAGGCCCACAGAGGAATGCCCCATTCCGAAGATAAGGGAGACCAGGAAGTCTGCGCAAGAGGGATGCCTAGCAAGGACCCCAGGGAGTGGAGAATGTGTGCAAGGCATATTTAGGGAACAAGCCAAGGTCTGCTCCTGACTTAGGAGAACAAGAGACAGAGAGATCTGAAAAACCTCAAGCGCCTTAGTGTAAAGACCTTAGACTTTGGGCCGTGGGCACTGGGAAGCCGCTGGAGATTTGGGAGGAAAATGACCAAAGAGTATATTAGTAAGGTCACTAGGAAATAAACTGGACACATGGGCTCTTCCTGCTTCCATGACACTCCCGGGCTTGGTCCAAGACAGTAGTGAGTGAAGAGTTACAGTTCACTGTCAGGATGGAAACTACCAGGTAGCTGATATCCCCCAGTCTGTCAGATCTGATGGAAACTGTAGGCTAGAGGCCAGCAGGAAGGGCATGTGGGCATGGGAAAAGATCTTCAAGGGTAGAGATGCATTTGGATGATAAGACACGTCAGAGAATCCAGGCTGCTATAAGGGTTAAATTGTCTCTTGTGTGCCAGGTGGTCAAAACCACGACAAACCCTGAAATGGCAGCTGCCGTTTACCCCAAAGAAGACTACACGTGGCATTCCTAGCATCAACCTTGACTTCTTGTGTTCCTCTTAGAGATGTGTGTATTACAGTTTTATACCAGAAAGAAAAAACAACAGTAACAATGGGGCTTACATTACCAACATGAGGGGGCAGACACTTAACAAGTAAGCACATCGATAAGAAAACAAGTCAAGCCAATGAAGCAAGATTTGAAGAAAATGAAATAGGATAATGCAATAGAGAATGGCTGAGGGAGATACTTGAGAGGGTGCTAAAGGAGAGGCTTTCTCAGGGAGGGGCATATGAGTTAGAACCTGAGAGCCGAGGCAAAATCAGCTTTGGAAAGACCTGAGGAAGACCAGTGCAGATCCCAGAGTTGGGCAGGACCTGGTCCAAGAGCATTGAGAGGAAACTGAGTCCCAAACAGTGGAGCTGCTGTTTTGCTATGAATTTCAGCAAGATAGGATGCAGAATGCCATTGGGGAGGCAGTCGTAGCCATGTACCCAAGAAATGAAGAGAAAAAGAGACCCTCTACACTGAATTGCCAAGCTTTAATGAAAATGTCTATGCTCTATCAGAATTAGGAAGGAATGCCAAGACAAAAAGGAACATTTTTGGTGTAAGTCCTTCTCCCCATCTTCCTATCTCTCCATTCTACATCATGTTCATATCATCACCAACCAGATTTGAAGCAGATGGAGATCCTGGCAAAGCTCAGGTCACATTTTAGAATGAGGACATGTCTGCCCCCATTTAACTGATTAAGGATAAAACAGGAAAGAACCAGAATAGGAATAGGAAATTAGTTCATGGCTATCAGATAAACAACTCGCATGCATCACCTTCACCTCCCTTGCACATGGCAGACATTCTTAATGGATCATGACTCTCTTTCCTGCTGAGACCAAATGTGACTGCCGAAACTATCCCAACTCATGGTTCCAAGCAGCCACAATAAATCGACCAAATTTGGAACAAGAGCTAAAATCTATTTGTCAACCCACAACTTTAACCATTCACTGAAATAAAACAAGACATTGATGCAGGTAGGTGGAAATGGAAAAGCTGTTGTATCAAGTAATGAATGCAGAAATCTCGTTCCCCCCATCCTACCCACCCACCCACCCACTCCCCACATACACCCAAAGCTTTCATCACTCATTTATTTATTACCTTGGATAAAATATGGTCCCATGTCAAAGTCTATGTATGGTAGTTACCATTGTGACACCTCTAGAGAGGAGTTGTCACTAAGTCCCTTTGGGTCCCTGTGTCCTTGAGTCTTACCATCTCAACTGCTGGTGAAGGGGACATAAGCTGCCCAGTCAAAACCCTGTAAACAGAGTCTAATTATGAGGAATTCAGGCTCTGAAGCCACATGCCCAGGTTTGTATTGGCTCTGCCATTTCATAGTTGTGTGACTGTGTTATTCAGCCTCACTGGGCCTCAGTTTTCTCATCTGTAAAATGGATCTAACAAGGATGCCTGGGTCATAGGGCTGCTGAGAGATAAAATCAGTTCATGCAAGTAAAATGTTTAAAACCATGCCCACTCCACAGTGAAGGCTTAATAAATGTAAAAGTATATAGACACAGTGAGACAAAGCAGAATTCAGAGGCAGCTGAGACTCAGAAAACCAGGCAGGAGAACTAATTTCCTATTCCTATTGTGAGGAGCTCTGGCATCTGAGAGGACAACCAGGAAGAGCAAAGCAGGGCCAAGCCCCCGGAGGGACCGGGTTACCCTGGGCGCAGAGTGGACGTGGGCTCCAGGGCCAGGCAGAGCTTCTCAGCTGAGTGACCCTGAGCAAGTCACATGCCCTTCAGGAGGCTCGGGTTCCTCATTTGTGACCGAGGTATAGATACTAATGTCTGGCTCACAGCTTCGGTATGAAGCTCAAGCAGGAGCTTTGTGCCCGACTCAGAGGGTGTGCTCAGGAACTATGAGATGTTGCTCAACTGTGAAGGGTCTCAGGGCCTGGGAGGAAGGGGAGGATGGAGAGGGGAGGAGGTGAGAAGGAGATGGGGAGAAGTGCATAGTGCCTTGAAGGGGACTCCAGGTCCCCTGGAGACTGGGAGTCAGCTGCTGGCAGAAGCCCCATCATCAGAACACGGCAGAGTCAGAGCCAGGCCCTGAGCCAGGGCCATATGCTGTGAGTCGCATGGCTTCAAGCTGGATCCTTAACATCTAATTTCCAAGGGCACAGAGGGTCTTAGAGCGGTGAAAGGGACCACATGTGGAGGCTACACTGCAGGTGCTCAGCCACAAGAAAGCCAAATCTCCTAGATTCTTTAGAGCTCTAGTTTTCTGCCTGTTTTCTCAGGAGCTGAGAGGAAGTTCGGGAGAATAGGGCCCTGCACGTTAGCCAGAGTTGCTTCAGTTTTCCTTGTTTTATAAACTGAGATTCCATGGAGTTCTGTAAAGGTAAAGTCAGCTGCTTTTTATAAAGGGTTTTAAAACCCTTAATTGGAAGCACAGAAATTTTGACTTTTAGCAGCATAGCAGCTTAGAATTAAAAATCCATCTTAGGAAGCATGTAGTCTATCTTCTCAAAGCAGGGAAATATTCCCTGCCACCTGCTAGGGCATCATCTAGCTCCTTCTTGGGTATGTTTGTTGACAGGACATCACTAGCTGGTAATGCCAGTGTGGAGCTCCTCTGATTATTAGAAAATTCACCCTGTCATCTCGAGATGAAATCAGACTTCCTCTGGCTTCTATCCATTGCTCTTGTTCTGCCCTCAGGAAATCGACTCCCATTGGCCCCCATAGCAGGCTATCCATCACCTTTTCTAAAGAACCTGCTTGCTCACATCACATTCCTCCTGAAAGTACTTCTGTTGCTCCAGTATGAGCTTACTGAGTGTGGGAACCATGCTGTATCCACCTCTATATCCCCGTTGCCTGGTAGAAGGGAAAAGCTCAATACATTCTTCGTGAGTGTGTGGATAAAAGGATGGATTGATGCATGCATGCATACATACTCAGGCCCTTACAGAACATTAATTCAGTATCATCATTTTATTAAAGAGCCATCTAAGGCCTGGAGAAATTATATTAATTATACAAGGAAGCTTAGTGGCAGAGCAGAATCAACATTTAAGTTTTCCGATGCTTGTATGTTACGATCTCAGAACCTGAGAAACGACACTGGGAATCGTGATCTGCAAAGGCACCTGGAAAGTATGGCTTTTAAGCCAGAGGGCCTTGTAATCCAGAGCAGAGCAGGGGAAGGGTGGAGAATGATTCTGAAGGCGCACAGGCAAATGACCACATGGACACAGGAGCCAACTGTCTATTTTACAGTTCCTTAGTCAACCCCACACACCCTGATTGAGCACACTGTGAGTGAGGCTCTCTGCCAGGGCCTCAGGAGGAATCCAAGATGACCAAGTCTCCTGAAGGAATTTGCATTCATAAGTAGGTACAGAACCGAAGGCGCTCTTTGCTTTGTGCTATTTCACAAGTGTCCGCAAAGTGCTATGAGAAAGGAGAGGAGGAAGTGATTCATTCCACCTGGGAATATCTGAGGAGGTTCCATGGAAAAGTAGACTTTTTTCCTTTAATTTGATAAATTTGACATGTTACATTTGGTTAATTTAAAATGCACTGTATGTTACTTTGATACATTTGATGTATTATAGTATGATTGCCATTGAAGTGATATTTATCACATTGCATCATTGTAGCACAGTGTGATTGCCTATGTTCATTATACTGGGCATTAGATCTCTATGGCTTATTTACTACCTGTTACGAATTTGTACCCTTAAACACCATCAGCCTTAGCCTCCCATTCCCCATCCCCCGGTAACCACCATGTTACTCTCTGCTTTTTTTTTTTTTACAGATTTGACTTTTGTAGATGCCACATAAAAGTGATATCATTCAGTACTTCTCTTTCTCTGACTTATCTCGCTTGGCATAATGTGCTCAAGGTCCATTTATGTTGTCACAACTGGCAGGGTATCCTTCTTACTCATGGCTGAGTAATATTGTATTGTGCATATATACCACATCTTGTTTTTTTATCTGTTCACCCACTGATGGGCATTTGGGTTGGCTCCATATCTTGACTGTTGTGAATAATGCTGTGATAAACATGGATATGTGTATATCTCTTTGAACTCCTGTTTTCATTTCCTTTGGGTGTATATCCACAAGTGGAACTGCTGGATCGCATGGTAGATTTATTGAAAAAGCAGTTATCTAAGTTAAGTTACAAGTGGTGAAAAGATTATGGGAGTAGAGGCAAAAAGTCCTGAAAAGAAGAAGAGGCGTGTGGCAAAGCTGGAGTTGTAGGGGACAGGTAAAGGATATTATAGAGAGTCTAGGGCCTCACAGAAGAGCCTTGAAGCCCAGCTCAGGACTTTGGCTCTTTTCTATGCCAGGAAGAGATACTAAAGGGTTTCAGGTGGAGAAATGACGTGGTGAGACCCATGTTTTAGCAATATTGTGCGCACCCTGCCCTACAATACGCCAGACATGCCAGGGCTGCACAGACCCCTCCTTCGGTCTGCATGAAGAAGGCCAAGGCTGCCAATGTTCAGCCACCTGTGGCAGCCTGGACGGTTTCCTTTAGCCACTGAATTGAACAGATGGACACACAGGGATTGAGATAACACAGGTAGCAGAGACCTTGATCCATCCTCTTTCTAAGTTGATAATGGAGGCTCTGACTCTGGTTGCTGGAAAATTTTCACTATGGGCTCCACATGTACCATGGGACCAAACTCCCAGAACTTTAAAGTTCCAGACAGTAATGATTTAGATCTATCTCCCACCAGACATAGGCTTCTCTAAGCAGAGGCATAGTAAAATAGTGGCGGAACCAACAGTCCCATTCCCTCTACTTTCTAGCTTGTACGATCCTTGTGCAAACCCCTAGGATTATCTAAACTCAATCCCTTTATCTTCAAGACAGGAATTATAATGCCTATCTCAAGAGGATTATTGTAAGGATTAAATATAAAACTCCTAGCCCAATGCCAGCCCAAAGCAAGCAATCAGTAGATCAGAAATCCTTTCCCTTCTTGTCCTCCAGAAGCAAGACTCATTCACCTTTGCTTCTCCAATGTCTAGCATACAGTAAGGGCTTAATAAATGATTGTTTCAGAAATGGGTAAAGCTTGACATCATGTTTGTGACCTTTGCACCAACTACTTAAAGCCTCTTGATTCACCTTTCTCCTCCCTTGCCTCTCGAGGTGCATCTTTCCTTTTTGGAACATGAGATGCAATTTGGGTAACTCATCTATGACTCACCATGCAGAATGAATAGAATACTGTTCTGTTGCCACCTGTTTTGAGCGGTGCAGCTGCAAGGTATGGTGGCAGTGCAGAGTTAAACAAGAAACCACAGAAGGGCCTCTTCATGGAGCTCTATGTTTTCTCACATTTAATTAATATAGAAGTCAGAGAGCTCTGGAGCCATTTGTCATCGCTGCGTCAAGTGGTCTGGGAAGTTTCACTGGAGCTGATACAGCCTGGGGAAAATGAGTCATAGAAGGTCTGAATTAAGAGCTAGAAGAAATGTTAGAGAGTGTCATCATGACAGTGACTTGTATAGCACGTAAAAGGTCACAAGTCACTTACTCACAGGCACGTGATATATATTTTTTACCCCCTCATATGCCAAAAAGAAATAGTTAAGGAGGGTATATACACACATGGTGACATTTATTACAGAATTACATTATACAAGACACTGTGATAAGTCATGTATATATAGCATCTCATTTACGCCTTGAAATAGCCGTAAGTGAGGTAAGTACTACTTAGTACTTACATATAAGCAATTCTGCTTGTGGCTCTGCAATGCCCAAAGGAAGACCTGGGGTCGTGTTAGCCCACTGGCAAAGAGTGTGGGCTCTGGAATCAGAAGCCCCAGGCTCGCTGCCCTGCTCTGCCAGTTCCTTGCCCTTCGACACTGAGTAATCACCTGAGTGTCTCAGAGCCTCCAGTCTGTCAGATGCAAAATGGGGAAAACGGTATCCCTTCCTCGTCAGATCAGGAAGACTCACTGGGATAACCCAAATAAAAGTTGAGAATAATGCCTGGCATGTGACACACGTCCACCGAATCCGAACTAGTATCACTAAGTGATTGACCCAAGACCTCACAGGTAGTAACGGGTGAGAACCGAACCCCAGCCATCCTGACCATGAAGCTGTGCTCTCCCTGCTAGATTATTGCTTTTTCTTTTTCTCCCCACAGCCTTGTGCTGTCCTCATTCCACCAGTTAGAAACTTGAGACGCAGGGAGGTTTCAGAACCCACTCAGGGCCACAGAATTGGTCCATGACAGGGCCCACAGAAGACCGAAGACTTTTGATCCCAAAGTAGAATTGCTTTGCTTTTTGTGATACCATCCCTGCCTCCCCAGTCTTCAGGCAACTCTCCATTGTATCTTCAGAAATATCAAGGTCTGGGAAGGTTAAGCAACTTGCCTGGTGATACTCAATTATGAAGTGGCTGAATGGGGGCTGAAACTCAGATCCTGGGCTCCCTCCTTCTTTCTCAAGGATTCTTTCCTCTAGAGTACACTCCACCACCTCTCAGGGAGATCAAGAGGACAAAAAAGGAACAGAGAGGGAGAAAGCCACAAAGATACAGACAAATAGAGACAGAGAAAATAGAAAGAGAAAGCCAGAGTCCTATAAGCTAAGAACATCTTTTAATGTTTCTTCTTTCTTCCAAGAGGTCCTTAACATGATGAAAAGTTGGTAGTTTTTAAGAAGAGCATGAAAAGAATACAGTTCTTTGGCAAGTCTGAATAAATCAGGAGCAGCACAGAAATCACAGAATCATGACTCTTGACAAGCTTAAAATTGTTCAGTCAAATCCTTACCCTCTCCACCCACCTCCTGCTCCTGATCTGTAGAAAAAGCCAGTGTTGGAATGAGGATTATCCAGGTGCCCTTGCGCCATTGAAGATGTGAGAATCAACTAATTAAACACTCAGAGAGTAGAGACAAGCATTTTTCAAGTACAGGTTCCCATTGCTTCTTAGAATTACTGCAATCTCACCTCTACCTGTTGAACAGCAAAGGTGTCCTGAACAGGACAGCCAGAAGATTCCCAGGCTTTTACCTGCATTAATGCAGAGCCTACCGCTGGGGAAAGGAGAAGCACTGATCTGGATAAGTCAGGCCACCAAACAACCTCATGGGAAAATGAAATTTGGGGACTTGAATTGTATCTCTCCTGAATTTGCCTGTGATCTGACACCCAGGGCAATGACTGATCTTGATACTTACAGGATGCGAAGCCAAAGGACCCACTGTGTTCTGCATACAGACACACTTCCCCAGCACTTTGCCTGGGCATGTGCTTGTTCTTACCTAATAACGCCCTTTCTGCAAATCCCCATCTTCAGTCCTGAATCTTCCCATCAGGGCTCAGCTAAGATACCTTTTCTCCACAGATTCTTTATTCTACTAGTTAGACTAAATCCCTCCTTTCTCCAAACATGCAGTGAGTCTTCAGGTTTCTCGTGGCTCTTGTAACTTTATTTTTCATGAGACTTTATAAAGAAGAAACAAACATTTATTGACAGTCTACACCAAGGAAAGAGAATAGTTTATCATATGTACAATTCAACATGTGTGGGCTTCCCATGGCCAGGGGACTCCAGCAGACTCAGTCCTGCCTGCTGTCTCCCCAGCTCAGGAAAGAAAGTCACTGTTCCTCACAAACGGTGCCCACTGGCTGGCCTAGGGCAAGCACCTAGCCCAAGGATGGCTTCTTTATGAGCTGGCTAGAGACTCATTCATTAATTCAATAGATGTTACGTAAGCAGTTATTATATGCCAGGCGTTGTTCTAGATCCTGGAAAGATGGTCCCTGGATTGTTCTAGATCCCGGAAAAGGGCCATACAAGGTCCCTGCCCTCGTGGAGTTTACAGTTTGGGATAGATAGAAAAAAATTAAAAATAATAATAATAAATACATAAGTCAGGTTAGTAATAAGTACTTTGGAGAAGGGGAAAGCAGGGTAAGGGCATTTGAAGGAACGTGAGAGTGGTAGTAGTATTATCATATGTAAGTGGCTAGAGAAAGTCTCTCTTATAAAGCCCCATTTGAGCAGAAACTGAAAGCAGGTAAAGGAGTGGATGTGATGGTTAATTTTATGTGTGGTGACTGGTCCACAGCTGCCCAGGTATTTGGCCAAATATGATTCTGGGGATGTCTTTGAGGGTGTTCTTGGATGAGTTGAGCATTTAAATAGGTAGATCTCAGTGAAAAGGACTGTCCTCCTGAATGTGTGTGGGCTTCATCCAATCAGTTGAAGGCCAGAATAAAACAAAAGGCTGATGCTTCTCTGAGCAAAGAGAGGTCCCCCTGCCTGACTTCTTTCAAGCTGGGACATTGGGTTTGTTTCCTGCCTTCAGGCTTCTACTGCAGCATTGGCTCTTCCCGGGGCTCGGGCGGGTAGGCCTACCAGGCCATTGGCTCTCCCGGGCCTCCAGCTTTCCAAGTGCACATCTCGGAAATTGTCAGCTTCCATAATCACTTGATACAATTCCTTATAATAAATCTCTTTCCATACATACACACATTCTATTGGCATCGTTTCTTTGGAGAATCCTGAAGCAGGGAGCCTTATGGATACTTGGAGAAGGAGACATCCAGCCAGTGGGAACCGTAAAAGCAAAGGCCCAGAGGTAGGGGTGTGGCTGGCATGGCTGAGGGATTGTGAAAGCAGAGGAAATAGGGGAGGGCAGCAGGGCCGAGGTCAGTTGCCAGATCAGACATATAGGGCCCTGAAGGCCACAGAGAGGCTTTGGGTTTCATGCTGCGTAAGATGGGGATTCTTGGAGGGTTTTGAGCAGCGGAGTGACATGTTCTGACATATTTTTAAAGAATCACTCAGGCTAAGGTGCAAACAAGGGATCACTTAGGAGGCTATTACAGTGATTCAGGAGAGAGAGATGATAGTGCATGAATCCGAGCGGTGGTGGTGGGCTGAGCAGTTTTTCACTTCTAGACGTAGTTTGGAGGCAAGGACCTCCGCCGGCGGGTTGGATAGGTAGTGGCAGCAGGGATAACTCCCAGGGCTTTCGCCTGGGTGTCTGGAAGCTCAGAGTTGCCATTTCCTGAGTTAGGGTGGGCTGCAAGACAGGGCTTGGGAGTTTGGCTTGTGATGCCTTTGGACATCCATGTACAGACGTCAGACGGGCTGTTGGTTATGTGAGTGCAGAGATGTGGGGGACATCCAGGCTGGAAGTGGACATTCCAGAATTCTCAAGATATGAGGTATTAAATCAGGAAGTTGGATGAGATCCACAAAGGGGAGGGCGGGAAAGAGAGAACAGAAGAGGGCCCGGGACTGAGCCCTGAGGCCCCCCAACTTTTTGGTCCGTGTTTTCCAAAGTGAGGGTTACAACTCCTTAGTGGATTATGAAATCAGTTTGGAGGATAATAAGCAATACTTTTTTCGAATGGGATAGCAAGGCATGGAAAATGTCAGAGTACTTTGAATATATTGTTGTTTCATGAAATATTTTCCCATTGTATCCATCTATAAAACAAATCTATATGTATTCATACATCCATGTTTGTGTGTGGTATGCATATGCATTTATATCTTTACCTCTTGATGTGAATATATATATATGGATACCTACTCATGATGCAATATGTATTTTTTACACTGGATCATTATGAAATAATTTCTTTCAAATGTGGAAGTCACTGTTTTCATAGCCCGGTGATGTATCCTAACAGCCGAACTCTGCCCAGCTGGGGAAATGGGGACTGGGAAAGTGGGGAGGGCTGGCCAGTCAGTGCGAGAGGAGTCTGGAGCAGATGGGCAAAGAACATGGAGGTCTCCCGAAAGAGAGACAAAGCAGTGCCAGAATATCTTCTCCCTGAAGCCACCTTTCTTTCTGCCAGTCTGTGGCTCCATTTTGGGTCCACACATGGGTTTATTGACAAAGGCTTATCTTTGGAATCTTCCTTCAGCAAGCCAGCTGATCCCAGTCAAGCTGTAACCCCAGCAACTAACTTCACTTCTTGACCCCTCCATGTCCATATCTGTAAGATGATGCTAATCCTGTCTTTTTTCAGATGTTATGAAGATTAAATAGCAAAAAGCAATGAGTGCTTTGGGAAGAGGTGGCGGCTGACGCTCTTGTGTGACCTGCAGTGTTCCTTCAATGCTGCTCTCTGCCTGGCCATCAAGCCCATTGGTGGCACAGTCCAGGGCTGGGGAAGCCAAGGCCCCTTCCCCCTTTGGAGGAGGAGCCCTGCAATGGCCCATGCGGGTCCACACGGTCAGGCTGCTAAACGAGGTGGGACTGGAAAGGAAAGGTGGCAGGGGTAATAAAAGGACAGAGACCACAGCTGTCTTTCCTGCCATGACTCCTCGTTCTAATTGCCTGAGCTCCCTCCTGTGTAGCTTGCAGGGAATGTGGGTGGTCCCGCCAGAGGCCAGAACAGAGCAGAGGAGAAGGGAAACCCAGACGGAGTGGATTCGGTGACTCCAAACTTGGTCTTGGATCATCTTCCCCGCTCACTTTCTCCTACAAAATGGTGATGCATTTTCGAGATCAGGAGGAACCCAGATGTGGCAGAGATTAGAGGAAAGTGGTCTATTAACAGGCTCTGGGCCTTCCTCTAGTCCAGACCTTAAGTTAAAGATGCCAAAGGAGCATTTGAAACTCACACATGATTCTGTTGCGTCATCTGGTTGGCAGAATTTGGATTCACACCTCTTGATTTCCTGTCTTTGATTTTTCCACGATGTGACATTGCTTCAGATTGTTCTAACAGCACCATCTTATAGAGGGGGAGCTGCCATGAATGTGTGTGTTTGTCCAGGATGTGTCCCAAGGGCTTCCATCCTCACAGAGGGTGCTCAGAAGCTCCTAGAGGACACCTCAGCCCACTGACCCAGCTTCAATGCCAGATTCCCATTGAGAGTCCTTTCCTAAGTCCAGGCCGGCATGTGAGCTGCTTACCCACTGCCCAGAAGACAGAGACCAGCTCTCCCAGCATGAGACCAGGGGCCCCAGCCACTAGGGCTGCTCCCAAAGTAAGGCAGGTGGCCTTGCCTGCTTCCCAGTGGAATGCGTGGGAACCTGTAAAACCAAGTATGCCATTCAAAGTCAAAGACCAGAATAAACTCTTTTAATTTTAATTATGTATTCTGTAGTGTCCGCACTCTAAAACTCAGTCAAATGGGTTTCAGAAGGCAAGCCCTCAGGGCGCCTGAGTGGCTCGGTCATTAAGTGTCTGTCTTTGGCTCAGGTCATAATCCCAGCATCCTGGGATCGAGTCCCAAATCGGGCTCCCCGCTCAGTGGGAAGCCTGCTTCTCCCTCTCCCAATCCCCCTGCTTGTGTTCCTGCTCTCGCTATCTCTCTCTCTGTCAAATAAATAAATAAAATCTTTAAAAAATAAAAAAAATAAATTAAAAAATTAAAACACAAGGTAAAAAAAAAAAGAAGAAGGTAAGCACTGATAGGACCCTAGTCATGTTTCTAGATCAAGACTGCCTAGCTGTCGGCTGCCCCATGCTTCACACCCTCTTAGGTCTGGGTGTATCCTCTTTACTGCAGATAAATATTGTATATTTTAACTTCTAGCCCAGGGATAATCACAGTAAAATGAACTACCGCTTGTGTAAATCATATCATACCCAAAATATCAAAGGATTAGGCCAAACCTTGCCTTGATCATCCCAATCACACTAATTTTTGCCTCCTCCAAATTACTAGTGGTTCACCTTTAAGTATTTACTTCCTGCCTCATGGTCATGTGTCTATTCATTATGCATGTGGTATCAAAACCCACCCCTGGGCTTCCATAGCACTTCACATATACCTCTGTGATTTCATCTATGACACTTTATTTTATGTTTCATATATATATCTGTCATTTCCCAAAATGACCGCAAACTTATAAAGGGCAGGGTCTGGATGCCACCCTTAGCACCTAGCACATAGTAGGTACAGGAAATGTTGTTGGCGGAATAAATTATCAGTTCAGTTTAGCAAGCATTTATGGAGGATGTAGTGTATACTAACCCCTATACTAGGTGCTTGAGACAGAATTATTTCCCTACATTTAAGCATCTCATACTCTAATAAGGGAGAAAACACTGAACAAAGAAACACAGGGTTGAGTACAGAAGTGTGTTGAAGATACAGACTTAGCCCAGTTAGAAGAGTGATTATTATTATTTTTTTTAATGAAAGAATAGAGAAGCTTCTGAGAGGGGGAGATATCTGACCTGGACTTTAGGGGATAAATAGGATTTCAACAGGTACACAGTGGATAGGGGTGGTGAGAGGGAAAAATATGACTAGACAAATGAATGAAATTCATAATCAGTGAATGAATTGATTTACAATGAATGAATTATCCCAACTTCTGTGTATGGATCTTATGGTCAGGGATGTTTCTACAATGCTGTGTGCTCAGTGCCAAGCATTCAGTACATTCTCAGGGACTGTTGGCTGCTGATAGTGAAAATTACTTAGGCCTTCTCTTCGGCACAAGTCACAATCACAATGCAGACATGCCTTGGGAACTGTCAATGGTAAAATAAGGCAGTTTTGGAACATTGTGAGTATGAGGACAATTGATATTCATCTTCTTTTTTTTCTTTTTAATTTTTCTTCCTAAGGACAGTTGAATCTAATTTAACATGTTAAGCAATTTGTTCAAATGACCAGACTGCCTTCCGGTGCTGAGGGGAACTCCAGAGACTATATTACACAGGAATGTAAGTGTAGAGCAATCCAGTTGATCAAAAATGAATTAGCCAGAGAGTGCCATGAGTTATGTGATCAGAAAAGATGCTTCACGGGAAGATGAGGTAATTAAGGATTTAGTCTTGGAAAAGGTAGCCAGGGACAACATAACCTCCTGTCGCAGTCCCACAGTTCAAATGCAGAAGCATTCACAGGGGCCTACCTACTGTGTGCACGGCCCTCCCTGTGAGGCTGTTGAGATAAACGAGGTGGGGCCTATTCCCTTACTCCTCTCCTGATTCAAAGAAACAAGTATGATTGTAAAGATAACAAGCATTTTGTGAGCACCCACTACATAATAGCCACTGTGGTGTGTCCACGATATCCTAACTCACCTTCCATTCAACACTGTGACCTATGGCTAGCCCCATTTTTTTTTTTTAAAGATTTTATTTATTTATTTGAGAGAGAGAGAATGAGAGAGAGAGAACACCTGAGAGGGGATAGGGTCAGAGGACGAAGCAGACTCCCTGCCGAGCAGGGAGCCCGATGCGGGACTCGATCCAGGGACTCCAGGATCATGACCTGAGCCGAAGGCAGTCGCTTAACCAACTGAGCCACCCAGGCGCCCTGGCTAGCCCCATTTTACAGAGGAAACTGATAGATGGATACTAGGTGCCAGATCAGCATGGAGACAGGTCTGGAAGGCTTCACAGAGGAAGTCCATCTCATTCACTCAGGCGTTCATTTAAAGGGCATTTAATGAGCAATTACCAAGCACAGTGGTAGATGCTGGAGAGAGAGTCCTGAATGATGGAAGATGTGGCCCCTGCTATCATGATGCCCACAGCCAGGATGGGAGGTGGATTTAAACAAATCAGCGCCTAACTGTAGAGCAGGGTAAGTGTTCTCAGGGAAAGAGACATGGTTTTCTGAGAGTGTATGCTGGAGACTAGTCGCTGGGGGGCTGGAGAGGGTCACCGAAGACTCCCTGAGGAAGTGATGCTTGAGCTAGGGAGGAGGAGATAGGCTTTTTAGGACAGTGGGTGGCCACACTAAGAACTGTAGTATAAACCAAAAAAATGCCCTGTAGAAGGAGAGAGCACAGCACATTTCAGAACCAAAACTGGAGCCACAATCCAGAAAGCCAAGGTGAGAGTGGGATGGGAGTAGTGCTGGTGCTTTGGGGCACGTAAGTCATGTGGAGGATTCTGGTCTTGTCTGAGAGAAATGGATGCAATCAGATGAGTAACATGAACACATGGGCATTATGAAAAGATAACCCTGGCTACCATGTCTAGAATGGCCTGGAAGGGAGACAGAGTGCATGCAGAATGGCCAAGGTAGGAAGCTACTGAGGTATCCAGGCAACCTGGGATGACAACACTGCTCAAGGCAAGGGAGAGGGGCACAGGTGCAGTGACTTGAGTGGGCCAGGAGTGAAAACCACCGTGTTTGCAGATGGACTGGAGGATAATGCAGCTGAGCGGGAAGGACCGTCAGGGAAGGTCAGGACAAGGGCGAGGTTTCTAACTAGTGCCCACTTCTCTGAGACGGGGAACAGGGAAGAAGAGCTGAGTCCCAGAAAATAGTGTGAGATTTGAGCAAGATGTTCTATTTCAGAATTCCAGTGCAGAGCAGACTTCACTGGGACCCCACTCCATGGGTCCAGCATTGCCAGGGTGAAAGTCTGATGGGCTAGGTGTACCCTAGTTGTAGAAAAAAAAAAGATTTCTCCTTTATTCATTAGTCTTTCTTTATGATGGCATATATTGCTAACGAGCTTTCTGGAGAGTTACTGCTTATTGGAATAAATCTTTTGAAGTCTGGGTTCTCAATACCCCCCAAGCACCTGCCATCCCTTCTTCTTGGTAAATAACTGGCCACATCAAAAAGTGCACTTGTTCAAGCAAAGGAGGGGGATGCTTCCCAGAAAACAGTAAGAAAATGTGGTTTACCCAGAACTGCCCCACTCTCCTGCAAGCTGAGGCAAAGTTCCCAGTGGATGGGGTTAGGTATACACCTGAGTCTTAATACAGAGTGAGGGGACACTCTGGCCAACTCCTACATGGGAAGTTCTAGACTAGCCATTGGATTCTGCTGCTGTCTGGGAGTCAGGAGACCTGGTTCCTAGCCACTGGTTCATGGCGGATTCTTAAATCAACCTCTTGGCCTCATGTTCCCCATGTGAAAGTGAAGGAGGATGACTCATTCTTTCTAGGGTGAGGATTTCCCATTAGCTTGCTATGACAGGAGACACATTTGTCACATGTGACAGAAACATAAGCTAAATTTGAGGTTACCTAAGTATATGTTTCTCAACCCTCTGCCTGCTATACCGAAAAAGTTAAGTACTTTCTTTCTGGAGGATGATAAAAGGAGACAAGAGGAGGGACAGGAGATTCTGAAGGAAAGGCTTTGGCAAGATAGAACAAGTCTTCAGTGTTGACCCCAGCAAAGGCCCCAGTGCAGACCTGTCACTGTAGGAAGTAGAATCACCAAAGAAGCCAAGCTCCATGGTGACAAGTTGATGGGTAGGGAGGGGAGCAGGACAAGCATCAGTGTTTTTCCTGATCGTAATGATAGCTTTGTCAACAGGCTGTGAAGTTCAGGGAGATACTAAGATGCGGGGGAGAAAGGGTCCCTTATAATTCCACTACCCAAAGGTGACCTCTCTTCTTCCAAGCATCTTTTCTAAATAGATTATTTTCATTGTTGAGATGACACTGTATACACCCTTTGCATCCTGTTTTTGTCACATAGCATCGCATCTAGTAGTGTGCTGGAGCTAGCTCATACTTCTTCATGAGAGCCCAGATCCTCTCTCTCCAACTCTCAGTTCAGTGACATCACATGGGGACCTTGGAATCAGCAATTGTGGGAATACTTACACCACAGAAATTGGCCGACATTACAAAATAGGGCTGTTTTATTTTTCTCAGAGAGCCTGTTGTTTAACACTTACTAGCATATCACTGATTATATCATAAGTATTTCTTGGGTCTTGAAATTTTCTTTTTTTTTAATTTTTTATTGTTATGTTAATCACCATACATTACATCATTAGTTTTTGATGTAGTGTTCCATGATTCATTGTTTGCGTATAACACCCAGTGCTCCATGCAGAACGTGCCCTCTTTAATACCCATCACCAGGCTAACCCATCCCCCCAACCCTCCCCTCTAGAACCCTCAGTTTGTTTCTCAGAGTCCATAGTCTCTCATGGTTCATCTCTCCCTCTGATTTCCCCCCCTTCATTTTTCCCTTCCTACTATCTTCTTCTTCTTCTTCTTTTTTTTTTTTTTAACATAATGTATTATTTGTTTCAGAGGTACAGGTCTGTGATTCAACAGTCTTACACAGTTCACAGCACTCACCATAGCACATACCCTCCCCAGTGTCTATCACCCAGCCACCCCATTCCTCCCACCCCCCACCACTCCAGCAACCCTCAGTTTGTTTCCTGAGATTAATGGCTACATACTAATCTATTGAAAGTCCTAATTTCCAGACATCATATCCAATTTTTCACTATTATAAATAATACTGTAATGAACATCCTAGTGCATAAATATTTTGTATTTCTTATGATTTCGTCAGGTAGATCCTCAGATGGGGAATTATTGGGTCAAAGGATATGAACATGTTTCAGGCTCTTGAACTCTATCGGTAAATTACTTTTCCGGAAAAGTTGTATCAATTTTAATCCACAAAAAAAATGTGTGAAAATGCCCATTTAACTCACTAGCATTGTGTTATTACCACACAAAAGAGAGAATTCAATGCACTAGAACACCTAGCCAGAACAAATGTTAATCTATAAGGACTGCATAAAAATGAAAACTTTCCATAAGTGCCAAAAATAAAATTAACAAACAAAAAAACTAATCTTAAATGTGATTAATTCGATATATGGTAGGCTGTTATGTTTAATATGGAAAGAGTTGATGCAAACCAATAAAAAACACAGATCACAATAAGTGAGCTAAGACTGAATATACTAGTATTCTAATTCATCTTCACATTCCGATTTGAGGACTTTCAAGTCTTCAATTCTGAGGGCAGAAGCAGAGTAAGTCTTGGGGTGTCAGGGCCCCCCTGGCCAAGTCTCTACTATACCTGGTTATTTGAGCAGTGCTCATAAATGGGACTGGAATTTACTAGCTTTTGTTATAGTCTGAATAAAACCAAATTCTCTCTCCTACTAAAAAAGCCATCTTTAACACGAGGATCATGATATAAATAGGGCATGTAGTTTACCATTCAGAAAAAGATAAATTAAGAGGATGGAATACCACTCTAAGAACAATTCCAGTGAACAGATGGCTCTTCTTTGGTGGAACGGAAGCTCTGTCAATGCTGCCCACCTCTGTCTGAGGTTCCTGAAGAGCAGTTTAGGTTGCTTGAAGATTTTAGCTATTTATATAAAATTCTGGCTCCGAGACTGTGGAAACTGAAGGAAAGGGGAGAATAAGCACCCAAGGCACCCATCGTCCCTGGATATCAAACCACTGTCAAGAGTCTGGGCTGTGTATACATTAGAGAAAATTAGTCTTCCTGCCTGCAGAAATTAGAGCCAAAGAGAAACACATTCTGGTTCACAGTGCTTCCCATTATGTAAATCGCAGGATGCCATCCATGGAAGGTTGTAACCATTGGCTCAGTGTGTGCAGAGTACCAGTCAGCATTGGCCTAGGTTAATGGGGAACTATGTCAGTGAGGCCATGATCCTCATCTGCAAAAATACCCTCTGAATCTTTGGGAGACATTTGTCTGAGATTAGAACCAGAAGAAAATAATGGGCTCATTCCTGTGGTGCAGGAAGGAGAAGAGCAACAAAAGCATGTTGTAGAGAGCTTCATGAAATTCCAGAAAGCTTCGTGAAAGAAAGTGGAGATGAGCTGGGCTTTGAACTGAGGATAAGACCAGAGGAGGCTACTGTCTGTCAGTATTCTATATCAGCACCCTTTTTTTTTCCAGACCAAGATCAGCGCACATGTACTTGCACAAATAAATTAAACAGCATTCTGAACGTGATTAAATTATTTGGCATGAATAAAAGGTTCACAGGGGGTGCCTGCCTGGCTCAGTCAGTAGAGTGCATGACTCTTGATCTTGAGGTTGTGAGTTTGAGCCCCACATTGGGTGTAGAGATTATTTAAAAATAAAATCTTTAAAACAATAAAAATATAAATTAATTAAATAATTAATTAATCATTAATCAATTAATTAATGGCTCACAGTCAATGCATGAGTTGACCCAACATGGTCACTTCACTGGAATATTAAAAATAAGAAAAAAAAGGCTATTGTTTTGGCTTTAGCCTATCAAGCATTAATAAGCATTTAGCTTTTATGTCCCCCTATTTATTTATTTTTATTGCAGTATTATATACACCACATAAAATTTACCGTTTTCACCATTTGTAAGTGTCCGATTCAGTGGCATCACATCCATTGACATTGTCATGCAACTATCACCACCGTCCCTCTCCAGGAATTTTTTTACCATCCCGAGCAGAAACTCTGTACCCCTTAGACAATAATTCCCCCTTCTCTCAGCCCCCGTGACCACCACTCTACTTTCTATCTCTACAAATTCGACTAGGCTAGGTAACTTATATAGGTAGAAGTATTCCACTTTTTAAAAAATTGTATGGTGACTATCAGTCAGTTTCCAGTGAGAAACAGATGGCACACTCAAATTGGATAATTGAGGTGAACTTCCGAAAGGGAGTGTTTGCAAGGATTTAGGCAGGATTTAAGGAAACTATGGGGAGGATGTAAACCATGTGACTAGCAACAGCAGGGAGCTGTTACCAGCCGTAGGCCTACAGGGATAGTTTCCAGAACCAGAAAACGTGGCTGTGGAGAGGGCCCCTGACAGGAGCTGTGGCCTTTTCTAGAAGGCTCTGCCAGCCCCCAGGGACAGGACAGGGTGGGAGCCAGAGGACCAGATACCCTGACCTCTACTCTCCTCCCACCCTGGGACCCCAGCCAGTGCCTCCATTGGTGAAACCCAATCAGGTGCCAAAAGTCGAGGGAGCCCAATGATACAGTCCCTAGAGGATGGCTTCTGGGGTGTAGGCAGGGTGGAGAAGAGTGGAACAGGGATCTGGAGGGGTCACATGAAATAGATCCAGCATCACGACCTCCTCTGACATACACTGGACATGTGATTAATGTGATTGAGCCCAAGGTTGAATATACAATCAATTAAGAGGGAGATGATGTGGGAAGAGGAAGTGAAAGCAGTACTTTAGTATTTTAGAACTTATCAGAGAATGGAAATAAGCATCTCATTATCTGTCAAAACCAAATGAACACCCCAGATCAGTGAAATAAATGGGTCTGGTATTTGGGCAATGAGAATGAGGCACACGTGGCAGCTACTGCATTATCATGGACTGTCAGAGGTCAAAGATTACTAATCTCATCCACTTCGACCATTTCCCATATGAGGACTCTGAGATGCAGAAGTGGGTGATCTCTATATCCTGCACTTTTCCCGAAACTCCACCTACTTGAAGATGTTTAAATCATTGGTTCTCTTTAACCTCCTGTTAAGTTCACATAAGTGTGACCTTGAACTTTGCCCTCATCTTGATTGGCATCACCTCCAAGGCCTAGAGGATCACTTAACTTTCCTGACCTCTGGTCTCCACATGTATGGCAGTGTATTTGTCAACTGTGAAGCTCCATATGTATATAAAAGGATATTAAATTATCATTCAAATTAATTTAAAAAAGGGGACAACATGAGCAGGTGACAGTAGATACTAGACAATATAAAAAGTCCAGTTACCCTTGAAAAGGTATGAGGGAAGGCAGGAAAGATGACTGTGTAAAGTCTAAAGAATCTGGGTTTTTTGTTCCATGCACTGGACTAAGTGTTATAGGACACAAGAAAGTATGAGAGATAGCCCCTCCACAGGGCAAAGCTTCCAGCTGGAGAAATAATCACAAAGATGAGCAAGAGGAAAGTCACATAGCAATAGGCAGAGAATGTGAGTGTTCTGTGAATGTCAGAGCCTGGGAGGTCATAGAAGAGAGAACACCTCCAAGCTATGTGTACTGGGTGGTTATGGAAGGCTTCCTGGAGGAGGAGGAAGTTCTTCCAGATTCTGAGGAGAGAACAGGATTTGGAGAAGACAAAAAAAAGGGCATTCCAGGCTCTCAGTGAGCACTGGAACCCGACATTCATGTATGCCTTTATTCATAGAGTCAAAGTGTACTCTGTCACTGTTTGCTATGCTGGGTTCTCAGTACATCTGTTCAGAAGCAGGTGGACACCCCTCTCTCCCCATTAAGCATCAAGCTCAAATGGAAAGGCCACTGTGTCAATCCAGCTACCTGCCTTTTACACAGAGGCTGGGAACCAGCACTCAGGAGGCCTGGATCTTGTTCCAGCCCGGCCTGTACCACTTCCTTGGACACTTCCAGAAAGCTTCACAGCAGCATGAGGGTAACTTCCCTTCTCTAGGCCTCAGTTTCCTCATTGATAAAATAAAGCAGTTGGACTAGATGATTTCTAAGTTTCCTTCCATTTTCACAATTTTGTGACTTTTGCTTCCAAATACTAATTTGCTGATGCCTCCTAAATTGTCCACCTTCTCACCATAACTACCTAATCGTTTTTATTTTATTTTATTTTATTCTATTCTATTCTATTCTATTCTATTCTATTTATTTGAGAGAGCAAGAGAGAGCATGAGCAGAGGGGAGGGGAAGAGGGAGAGGGAGAAGACTCCCTGCTGAGCAGGGAGCCCAATGTGGGGCTCAATCCCAGGACCCCGAGGTCTTGACCTGAGCTGAAGGCAGATGCTTAACTGACTGAGCCACCCAGGCACCCCTCTAACTACCTAATCTTGTATTTTCTTCTTTGAATGAATATTCACACTTGATGTTCCAGCAGTTCCCAGCATCTTCAAGATCTCCAGACACGCCAAGCTCCCTTTCACGCTTTTGGACACTCCATCTCAGATGCCTAGAACTATAGCCACCCTACCTCAGCCCAGCTGGAAGGCCTTTGATGCTCCTTCCTCTGCTTGCATTTCAGCTTTTGCATTTCTGCATTTTACTACCCCTTGTGGAGCTCTGTCATTGTCCATTTACAAATTCCTCTTCCCCTCAGGACTGTGAGTGCCTTAAGACCAAGGGCCGTACCCCAATCATCCTGTACCCCCTGCAATTAGCCGACAGCTTAGTTTAGGCCTGTTTAATGAGCAAACACACGAACAGGGCTTTTGCGGTTCAAGGAACAGACATCCTTGCGGGGCTCTGATCCCTCTAATCAGGATGCCTGCCTTCTCCATGTGCCTGTCCTGTCCTTCCCTCCCACTCGCCCATTTGCATGTCTCTACACCGTGGCTCCTGCCTTCTCGTTGTTTTGCTCCCACCTCCCCTCAGCTCGCGTGTGGCCTGTCCATACCCCTCTGGTCTCTATCTGCTCTCACCACCAACAGCCTCACTCCCTGGGGATTTCTGAGTTGTCATTCCCAAGACAGTAAGTGCCATCGGCCCAGTTGATCTTTTTGTACCAGACCACATCGCAGGTCACTGACCAGCCTCTAGATTGGCTCCTCTTGATTCTTTCAATCAGCGCATCCAGAGGGCAAAATCGTGCATATAACTCAAGGCTTCAGAGGGCCAACATCTTCAGCTTGGGCTCTAAGCAGAGTAAGTTTGGCCTGTAGAAAAGATCCATGCTGACCCATCAGGGCTGACTTCCACCTCTGACTTTGGGCTAACTTCCTGCAGAGTACTGCATCATGATCAAGCCTGCGAGTTCCAACTCCGAGGGTGAGCCATTCCCAAAGAAGAGATGTTCCCAGATGTGGCTGCCAGAGATGTCATTGGATATTTGGAGGCATCGGGCCTAGAAACCAGTTTGCCTCAAAGACCTCACTGGCCACAGCCTTCACCCAGCACCAGGAATATCCCCCAGAGGCCAGCTGTGCAGTGTGCAGCCCTGGGACGTGCTAATACTTATGCTGGTCTGTTTTGAAGGGCATCACATGTTCTAATCTCTGATTACCTGAAACTCCCAGAAATGAACACCGAGCCTCTTCTTCATGCCCTGGTGGGGCTCTGGCCGAATGTGGCCAGAATGCGGAGGTAGCGGGAGCGCAAACAGGACAGCGCCACAAGCCGCCTCTGCTCCCAGCCCTCCAGACCGGATTGGATTGGAAGATTGATTTAGAGAGGGCCCTTTGTAATAAATTGTTCCTTTCTTCACTCGCAGCAGGGGGCCAGCTGCTGCCAGCTCGCTCAGCATGGAGGGCACAACTGTGGATTCAGAATGCGAGGAGAGCAGATGGGCGGCCTCTCAGCATCTTGAGGATGGCTGCCAATTTGGGTTTGTGCTGCCATTTGATCTATTTTTTTTTCTCCTGATGCTCATATTATGCAATGTGCGGAGCAGCATGGTGTCTGGGAGAAAGCACCGGATCAGGAGGGTCAGGCTGGTTTCCCGAATGTGTTCCTGGTTGCTCTTCACCAAGATTTGAGCTCCAGTCTGCAGCATGTCCTCTGTTAACCTCAGCGGTCCCCAGCCACTGCCTAGAAGAGTTCACAGTCCCATGGGAGACAGGCCAGGACACAACCACCATACAATGTTGCAAGTGCAGTGATAAGTGCACAGAGCCAGGGAAGTGCTATTCATGGAAGGTTTCCGGGAGGAGGGGATGCTTCAACAGAGAATGAAAGGTAAATAAAAGGAGGACCTGCCAGATGGAGAGAACAAAATGAAAAAGGCCTGGCCACACAAAAAAACGTTCATGTGACATTTATTCAGTCAGTCCATACAAGGGTAGAGCCACATGCTGGTCTGCTTTACAAGATGGAAAACAATGAGCTAAAGAGCAGGAGGAGCAAAGCCTGCGATGGTAGGCAGGGACCAGGCCGTCCAGGACTGGGAATGTCATCCTTAATAAATGGTGTGCACAGGTTGGGGATCATGGCAAATAAGTCTCATGGCCCATCCAAGCTTCTGTTTCCCACCACTGTGTAATGGGGGATAAAAAAGCTCCCATATTCCCTTTGCAGGGCTGTTGATGGGATCATTCACTCCTTATCACTGAACATGTATCGAGGGTCCTGTGTGTGCCAGACATTGTTGGAAGGTTGGGGATGCAGAAAAGAATAAGGCATTATTACTTGCCCTTAAAGTGTCTACTGTCTAGGATGGACGACCAAGAGGATGAGCTAATTAACCAATCAGTGAAGTGAGGGCAGATGGGGCCACAAGGAAAAGAAAGAGCAAGGGAACTAGCATTTATTGCATGGGCAAGCATTGTGCTAGATGCTTTGGGAGATTTTATGGTACCCTTCCCAGAAGCCCTCTTTGGTAAAGCAGAAGGCACAGCTGTCAGAATACTCCACCCCAATGGGATCACAAACTTCATGGGAGTTAGAAGTACTGGCCAAGGACTCAGTGTCAGGCTTATCTGCTTAGCCAGCCAAGGCTAGAAAAATGAGCTCTTAAAAAATATCCAAACTGACTCTTTTTATTTCAAGCATTTTTTTTTCACTCTCTAAAAGAGAATATTCATTTGCTCTCCTGACTCTATGATGAAAACTTGATTTACAAGACTCATGAAGAACTACTTGAAAATGCTTTTGAGGCTGGGTATTTTGGGGTGAAGGCAGTCTCATGCTGAGATACCTGTTGGCAAAATGATTCATGCACAGAACAGAAATGAATTTTTTTTTAATTAGAATTTTGTTTCATGGAATATTCATCACCTCTGAGGTTATGTTTTACATTATTGCCTGGCCTCATTGCAGACCTATTGTGAAGCAGAATTGGGCTGTTGGAACTCTAACAAGAGCCACAATTTTTGGCAAAATTCATTAATTAGCATCATCATTAATGATAACGGCCAATGAAGTCACCTTTTTCATTCATCCATTTGATCACTGATGCAATGACTCAGCTTACTGAGCACCTAGCATACAGTAGGCACCACTTGCACTGTCTGTTCTAGGCATATGGTAAAGAGCAAGAGAGATGTGGTCCCTGCCCCAGAAGGATCTTGGAGCCTACAGAAAGGTTTATAGGCACTAAACAAACAAACAAAAATATGTGACTATATGATTATACTTGATATGTTACATAGCATATACAAACGACATGTGTTATCACTGAAGTACAGTATGCTTTGAGAACATAATGTAGGAAGATTGAACCTAATCAGAAAGTTCAGGGACATTTTTCCTGGGGGAAACTTCATTTAGGCTGAGCTCTGAAGGTTGAGTAGGTGTGAGGAGAGGAGGTAAAGCATACTCCAGTTAGAGAGAGCAGTGTGTTAGAAAGATACTTGCATTGATTTGAAAGATGGTGGGTATGGCTGTTGAGTAGTCAAGAGACCAAAAACAAAAAAACACCTCACTGTGATTGGTGCCAAGTGAGCAAGGTAAGGAAGACCAAGGTGGGCCCAGGGAATGAGATGAGGAGGAGGAAGATGGAGGAGAGAGAGTATTGCAGGCAGGCCCACAGAGTCCATTGCTGCTATGGCCAGCTAGTCAACAATCAGATCTAAAGTCTCATACTCAACTTCTACCTACCCTTCAAGGCATAGCTTCAGTATCACACCTGTCTACTTTGGGAAATTATACATTGCACAATCTCCTCCTTAGAGACTCACAATACAGATTAGGGTACTAACAGCTCTGAGAATTCCTATAACTAAGACATGTAATTATCCCAGCATTTCCAAAAGATACCAGGCTAAGAAACATATGAGGCACTGGTGTTCCAAAGAACACAGGGAACTGCTCGTCTAATGGACTGAGTTGTCCAGATTTAGAGTAAATTCTGTGATGTTTAATAACTGTGGTATCTATCGACAAATACTCACCTATAAGATAGTGATGCCAACAGGTATATTGGAGGTTTTCTATAAGCATAAAATAAATAGCACACATAAAGTCCCTATTTCAATGACTGGCATATAGTAGCTGTTCAATGAACACTAATTGACTTCCTTTATTCTGTGTAGAATAAAACAGATTAGGTCGCACTTTGGGGCGTCTTTCCACCATAAGTCAATGTGAGACAAGAAAATTTCCCAGCAGGAAAGAACAAGTGTCTCCAACTGGAAGGATTTCTCAAGTTCTGAGTGTAATACATGCAAAAAGACCTACATGAAATCACATCATCATGAAATTTCTGAACTCAAAGAATAAAGAGAATACCCCAGAGGGCCGCCTAGGTGGCTCAATCGTTAAGCATCTGCCTTTGGCTCAGGTCATGATCCCAGGGTCTTGGGATCAAGCCCCACATCAGGCTCCCTGCTCCGCGGGAAGCCTGCTTCTCCCTCTCCCACTCCCCCTGCTTGTGTTCCCTCTCTCGCTGTCTCTCTCTGTCAAATAAATAAAATCTTAAAAAAAAAAAAATATCCCAGAGCTTCCAGAGAGAGTAAGAGGTCATGTGCAAGAACTTGGAGTCAAATCGGTCCCAGAATTCTCAAGGCTAAAATCAGACATTGGGGGCGCCTGGGTGGCTCAGTCGTTAAGGGTCTGCCTTCGGCTCAGGTCATGATCCCAGGGTCCTGGGATCGAGCCCCGCATCAGGCTGCCTGCTCCGCGGGAAGCCTGCCTCTCCCTCTCCCACTCCCCCTGCTTGTGTTCCCTCTCTGGCTGTCTTTCTCTCTGTCAAATAAATAAAAATAAATAAATAAATAAATAAATAAATAAATAAATAAATAAATAAAATCAGACATTGGATGACAAAGGAGAATTGCTTTCAATATTATGAAAGAAAATCATTTTCAAACTAGAAATTTATACCCAGCCAAACAATCACATAAGTTGAAGTGTGTAATAAGACAATCAAAGACTCAAAAAATTTTGTGACTCATATACCCTTTCTTAGGAAAGTAAATTGAGAAGTAAATCACAACATAGGAAGCTATGAGCTGCAGGAAACAAGAAGCCAACACAAAAGAGCCACAAAAGGACTTCCCAGGATAATGATCAAAAGATAAGCCCATATATCAGCTGTGCAGCCATGCTGGGAAGCAAACAGTTCACCCTGGAGCAGAAGGATAACCTCTAGGAAAAAAGAAACTGAAATTGATATGCTTGAGGTTATAGAAAAATTACTGATAGGTAAGTGACAGAGGTGTTGGAACATGTGGGGAAAATTGGATTAGTGGAAAGTATGCAAATGAAAAAGCAAGGCAATTATTACTTTTTAAGAAGAAAGTATAATGCAAGAAAGGAAACACTGCTTGACCCTGCATAATACCCACAAGTCTCAACAGAAACCCTGATGAGGGGTGCCTGGATGGCTTAGTGGGTTAAGCATCCAACTCTTGATTTCAGCTCAGGTCATGATCTCAGGGTCATGAGATTGAGCCCTACATCAGACTCCATGCTCAGTGGGGAGTCTGCTTGAGATTCTCTCCCTCTCCCTCTCCCCCTGCTCTGGTGCTCTCTCTCTCTCAAATAAATAAATAAATAAAAATCTTAAAAAAAAAAAAAAAGGAAAGAAAGAAAACCCTGATGACTGAGGGATCAAAGTATGTTGTAATGCTGGTGCTATGGATGGGAAATGAAGAGAGAGAGAGCAGGCCCTCATTGATCATTTAAGGAAGTCAATATCAAAAACCTAGAGATCAAGAAATAGCAATATAAACATAGGATTTACAGTGCGGAGGTCCATGTTAGGAGCAACAGTTGGAAGAGACCTGAGACAGGGATGGGTGTTTTCTAAGGTGTACATTTTTACATTAGTTGGCTCTAAAAACATTTATGTATTACTTTGATAAAAACAAAATTTAATCTTAAAAGAATACCAAACTGTAACTGTAAAATAATTAAAGTTACAATTATGTAAAAATAACGTACACACATGGACAAGGCCTGGAGGAACACATAGCAAATGGAAAGGGTTTGATTGGTTAGGAAAATAATATTCAAAGATATGGACAGCCTAGGCATAGGCGTCAGACTAATCAAATAGAAGGTATTGACTTCAAGACTCCCTTCCCTCGACTGTGAAATGAGGATCAAATAGCACCTGTTTCATGGGAGTGTTATAAGGACTACATCAGAGAATACCCATTAGGTTGTCAGCGCAGGATTTGGCCCGTGTGATCACTAACAGAGGATACCTTTTGTTGAAGAAAGAAGAGAAGGAAGAAAGGAGACAGGGAGAGGGAGATTTTGTTCGGCCTAAATCGTGGGAGGGAGGGCCGTCCACACAGCCTCCCGCGCAGCATGCCTTCTGGGCACGCTGTCCTCTTAGTGACTGTCTACTTAAAGGGACTTTGTCAAGGTTGACAGGCTCAATTTAATATACATTAAAAAGAACTTAGCTTGTTTCCTCAGTTCCGAAAAGGCTGTCAGTGCCTGGGAGAGGGTCAGCTCCGCTGCAAGGTTAAAAGACCTGCTCAGGAAAACACTCCCATGGTCCAGCGCCTCCCTAATCGTTCCATTTTGCTTTAACAGCGTCCAGGTTCTCACTTGGAAAATGCTCTCTGCCACACATTCCCATCACTGACAGCCCAGGTGAGAGTTATTCTCTGGGCATAATTAGGCTCTTTCAGGCAGTGTTCAGGCTCCCTGCCCAGGAGGTCCGTGCTGTGGAGCGGCTAACAGAGACCACGCACTCACAGCCCGAGGGGCAGTTTTCCCTCTGTGCATTCTGTTCTGTTGGCTTGTATAAGGCAGCCCACAGGACAGACCAGGAGAGCCTTGGTACAGCAGGAAAACATGGAGAGTGGAACTATATTGCTAGTAAGTTTTGAAGTGGAGATTTGGGACTGGGTCTGGCTGACTGCCAGTCCTGCGCTTGTCTCCAGATCCCACTTGGCCTGGCCTTCAGACAGGGAACCAAGTAGCATGCAAAACAAGTAGGAAGAGTTTCTGGGTTTGATTCCTGCTTTGGCACTTCCTAGTTCTGCAAAGTCGGGCCAGATCCTTGATTCCCCTGACTCTTGGTTTTGTCATCTATAAAAATAGGATATTTGTGTCATTGACCCTTGTCTTGATGACTTCATGGTCATGCTCACCGAAGTGGGTCTGAAATGTACAGAGTTAAGGGTAGAGAACAGTGGTACTTGCCAAGGAGCAGGTAAGGTAACAGCAACCCTCCTCCCGAGCCTTGAAATGGTTCAGGCTCACCGTGCCTCACGCCAGGGAGAGCTGGGCATATCAGAACTGACCCCTGACAGCAAGCCCAGGCTCACCCGGAGCCACCCTCCTGCTGACTGGCTTTGCTGTGACCTCACTGTGCACCGCTCCCTGGCTCTTCTGTTCCCTAGCTCTGTGCCTTGTCCCCTAGGACTGCTCTCTACCCTATTGACCAAGTCATCTCTCTTCATCTGAAGCTCAACTCCCCACAGCCCCTGGATTTGGGCAGCCCTCACACTCCCAGTTAAAGATAGATCTGTGGTTCCTTTGGAGAGTTAGAGCACAAGCCAGAGGACTAAAGCATCATTCCAGTCCCAGGTGTGGGCCATGGACTCCTCTGGTCCCAGGCTGCTCACTGCTGCCCTTCAGAGTTTCATGGCTCACCCTCAGTGGCTCCTGACAATTTGCAGCTCACAATTATGCTGAAGGAAAGCTTTCTTTCCTGGGGCCCCTTTTATGTTTTCAGAGTGACATCCTTATGACTGGTTTCTAATCAAACATGGATTGGAATAGGGAGGGAAGAAGAAGAATTGAGGAAGTTTTCCAGTGGAAGGATGGAGATGAGAGAGAAGGGGGAAATGAAGCAAGAGGAGTATGGAAGGTGAAAACAGAGGCAGAAGGTAGCGAGGGGACAAGGAGAGGACAAGACAAGAGGAGTGTCTGCCTGGCTGGGCAGTCCCTGTGCCGCAGATCCTGGGCTTCCGGCCTGACCCAGGGACATAATGCAAGGATCCCGGGCTTTGGCTGCAGCCTGAGAGCTAATCCTATGTGGTCGCTCGCTCAAGCAAGACTTTGTATCCTCTGAGCCTTGCTGTCCTTGTCTGTAAAACCAGAGTAATTCCACCTGCCGGGTAGGATTGTTTTGAAGATTAAAGGTAATATGTGGAAAGCAGGGTACAGTATCTAGCACACGGGAAGTGCTCGGTAAACCATCACCGCCATGAAGATCATTAGCTGCTCTGGACAGGGCAGCTTCTCGGTTACCTCATGGGCACCATGGTGCTGTTCGCTGATGCTCAGGAACAGCACGATGCCAACTGGCCCTGAGGCCCTGCCCTCGCACCAGTTTTCGTCCTCTTCTTGATCTCTTTTCATTAGTATTGTTGCAGTTTCTCAAGGGGGATACATAGTTTTAAAAACTGGTACAGACTTCTGAATTAGCACTTGAAAGCAGTCGTAACTTCAGAAGCCAAACCATCCGAGGATGTACTGTCATCTCGGAGGACATGATCTCACAGCGTCCGCATCTCATCAGTGTGTTCAGTGTGTACACACAAGTGTGCCCTTGGGAAGGGACAAGGGCGCCCTCAAGACCACACGCATCCCACAGGGACATTTGACATCAATAACTCCAAGTCCACTTTTCATACACCCCGTCCTCCAAGGAACCTTTCAAATTCCTCACTCCTGTGTGCAATTAAGGACATTAGGTTGGCTGCTGTAATTGAGTTCAGTTCGATTTCTCACTTCAGACTTGGAAAATTATGTGTAAGGAAAGATTCACATGCCTTTCTAATCAGGCAGAGTTGACAGGAGAAAGGGAAAAAAAAGAAAGAAGAAAACTTCTGATCACTCAACCATTAAACAAATGGCGGTAACAGCGTGAGTCTAATTACTAGCTTCCCATGGGCTTCCGGTATTTTTAAAAACAACACCCCAAATTGGTAGACCTCCACACTCCAGAAACCAGTGGTTTCTTCCCATTGCCCCTTAGCTTCTGCACAGGCTGCTTGGACCGAGTCTCAGAAGAGACAGTTCCTGAGTTCCTGATGCAAAATGGCAGTAGCTCTAACCACATTTTGTGAGCTCACACCATGGGGCACCATCCCTTTTACCACCATCAGCTCCTTCGTTCCTTGGCTCCTCTTCTGGAGATGGGCATTCAAAATACAGAGGAAGAGGTCATTTCAGCGTTATTCACAATAGCCAGAAGGTGGAACCATCCCAAGTGTCCATCACCAGATGGATAAACAAAAGTGGTGTATCCATACAACAGAATATTATTCAGCCATAAAAGGGGATGAAATTCTAATGCATGCTACTGTGTAGATGAACACCAAAAACAGAATGCTAAGTGAAATGAGCCAGATACAAAGGGAAAGACATTGTATGGTTCCACTTCCAGGAAATATCTAGAATAGGTACATTCGTAAAGATGGAAAGTAGATTCAAGGATACCAAGGGCTGGGAGAGGCGGAAATGGGAACTTACGGCTTAATGTGTACAGAGCTGCCATTTGAGGTGATGAAAAATTTTAAAACTAGATAGTCATGATGGTTGCACAACATTATGAATAGAATTGGAATTAATGCTACTGAATTGTAGATTTGAGAATGGGGTTAAAATGGCACATAAATTATGTTATATATATTTACCGTAGATTTAAAAAAAGTTACAGAGGCAGAAACTGAAGCTCATTTAAACCACTGTGTCAATTAGGATTCTACTGGATTCCAATGACAGAAGGTCCAGTCCAAATGACTTTGTAAAGGGGAAATACACTGACTCACAGAAACTGAGCAGTCTAGGGGTATGGCTGTATTCAGGGCTGTGCTGAATCATTTCTGTTTGCCCCTCCAGATCTACTTGCTACCCTGCTTCTCCCTGCCCTCTGTCTCAGGAGCCTGCACTCTCGGTCACATTGACTGGCTCTGACAACCTCTGGCTTCCAGTAGGCATGGCCAACAGGAAATGCCAACACAAGCTTGGAGGGAGGGAGCAAAGAGAAGCCAGAGTATTTATTTTCCTGAATCTCTCCTTGCAGGGTCAGCCCAGGCTGGCTATATCCCTCAATCCAAGGTCACTGTCTGTCTCAAGGTGGCCCTCTCTCCATGACCCACGCCAGTAGGTTCTAGTAACTACTCCTTCCCACGTCCCTTTGAACCTCAAGGTGGTAACAGCTCCACTGTCGTTCACCCTAGGTCCCTGTGGTATTTTTGCACTAAGTAGCTCATCACCTTACACCTCTGCCCACAGTGAATAGTCCCTTTATTAAACCTTCCTCATATGATCTAGTTCAAGTGAACCATCTGTTTCCTGTTGGACCGTGACTCTAATGAGATCTGTAATGTATCCTTCCTGTTGGGACCTTGGCTCCCCATCTCTTAGATCCATCTCTTAGATCTTTTGCTGGACTGGCCTCAGCCCATGCGTCAGACGAACAGGAACAGCTGCAGCTCCCGCATTTTCTGTGTTTCAAGACCCATGTGAAAAACTGGGATTTTCATCCCCAAAAACTATTATCAAAATTCCCATGGACTCTCGGTGGCTCTGAGTGTGCCACGTGTCCCTCCCTGAGCCCAGCAGTGGCCAGAGGAAGGCTCAGTGCTGATGAGCCTGAGTCACATGCTCCACCCTGTGGATGCACAGTGAGGAGGAGTGCAGTCCCCAAGGGAAAAATCAGGAGGCCTTTACTGTGATAAGTGATTTAATATAAGCAATATATCTGGTCTTTGCTCTTAAAACTCTTGGAATTTCCTAAGTGTTGGGAACAATAAAGGTATCTTTTGTTATGTTAATGAAGTGACTTTAGACTGTACCAGAGGATGGAGGCTGGTTGCCAGGAGAACCAACCATGTGATTAGAAGGTTGGAACTTTCAGTCCTGCCATTCCCCCTCCCCCTCAAGGGTCAGAAGAGGGGCTAGAAGTTTAATCAGTCACCAACTGCCAATGATTTAATCAATGAAGCCTCTATAAAAACCCAAAAGGGGGGGTGCCTGGATGGCTCAGTCGGTTAAGCGTCCAACTCTTAATTTCAGCTCATGGTCCTGGGATAGAGCCCCAGGTTGGGCTCTGCTCTCAGCTTCTGGCTCCATGCTCAGTGGGGAGTCTAGTTGAGATTCTCTCCCTCTCCCTCTATCCCTTCCCCCCAACATGCACTCTTTCTTTCTCTCCATCTCTCTCTCAAATAAATTAATAAATCTTAAAAAAAAAAAAAAGGACTTGGTTCTGAGAGTTTTCAGGTTGGTGAGCATATGGAGATTTGGGGAGAGTGGTACACTGAGAGAGGACATGGCAGCTCTGAGCCTCTTCCCCATACCTTGCCCAATGCCTCTGTTGAGCTGTTCCTGAGTTATGTCTTTTTCTAATAAACCAGGGAGCTAGTGAGTAAAATGTTTCTGAGAACTGTGAGCAACTCTAGCAAATTAATTGAACCTAAGAAGGGGGTTGTTAGAACTTCCCATCTATAGCCAGTCAGTCAGAAGCACAAGAGACTGGCATATGAAGTGGGGGGGGGGGCAGTCTTGTGGACTGAGCCCTAATCTGTGGAATCTTATGCTATCTCCAGGTAGATGGTGCCAGAATTGAGGAGAATTGTAGTACACCCAGCTGGTGTCGGAAAATTGCTTGGTGGTGTGGGGGAAGACCCCACACACTGTAACTGGGTGCAAAATATTAGATACACAAAGAGAGTAAATGGAAGCCACTTGGCAAAAACCATGGGTGCACAGCAGTCACTGTTCTAAGGTCTCACAACTGATAAAAACTCATATCTGTTTGCCTGACTCCAAGCCCCAGAATTTTCTAGTACTCTTTGCTCTTTCCTTGGCCACTTCCCCACAACCTTTCTGCTGGGAAGTTGGGCCAAGGTTCAGAACAGGGGTTCAAGTAAGTGTTAGAGTAGGAGTGATCATAAGAGCCAAGTCAGGGAGAAGAAGGGACAGTCCATGGTAGGCTAGAGAAGGTGATGGGATGAAGCACCCCATCCAGGTCATCCAAGCTTGAACAGCTCTCTAAGCTTTTACTTCCTGAGATATGACAAAGCATAATCAGGCACCTGCCATGGAAGATGGGCAGGGAAAGAAGAGTTGGATCCCAGGACCAGCCAAGGAAAGAATCAATGTGCTGGGAATGCAGGGAGGAAGATGAATTTGGCAAGCAGAGTGTGACCTCTGAAAGTCAGGGCAACAATTGGCTTTCAGGTCAAACCATGGAAGAAACCAGGGATGAGCAGGCGTCCGAAGTCCAGGAAAGCCAGTTGGGCATGAGTTAGCCCCAAAGGGAGAAATTTGCCTAGAAAGCTAAGCTTGAAAAAAACTCCCAGAATAGTTACAATATTTACTTTCTTGGCACTGACCAGAATCAATTGGAAGTCTTTCAAAAAATACTCATTTAGCACCTGGCTCCAGACTAGGCACTAAGGATGCAATGACAGGTCCTGCACTGAAAGGTGGCATTTGATGCTATGCTGCAGTAAGCACAGGGGACCATGGGAGCACTGAGAAAGGCACCTGACAAACTGCAGGAGAAGAAAGTAGGGAGGGAAGGGGCCATGAAGGCTTCCCAGATGAGGGAGCACCTGGGAGTCCTGAAAGGGTAGACAGACTGAGGTGGAGTGGAAAGAGCTAGGAGCTATAAGACATGGATTCAAATTCTCAGCAGTGTCACCAAGTTATAGAATATTGGACTCATCAAGTTATAGAATATTGATACCCTACCAGTAAATGGAGTGCCCCTTTGGGAGTCATTCCTTGAATATTACCACCCTGAACTATATTGAATGTCTCTCCCTCAAAGTCACATAGCTCCCTGTGTGACCTCCATCATAGCACAACTCGTCCGTTCATTAAATAGATATTTCCTGGGTGCTGGCTATGTGCCAGGGATGATGAAAAAAATCCTCACTCAGTGTGTAATCATTATGTGGTTCCTCCTCTGTTCTGGCCATCCCCAGCCCCACCCACTGGGCTTTGAGAGGCTCTGGATTTAAGACCATGTCTCATGAATCCCCCGTGACTAACACACAGCTCAAGAAAAGTGATGTACAATGAACAAGTAACTACATGAATGAAAGAACGAATGAATGAGCTAGATGATCTTTAAGATCACGCCCATCCCTAAAACACTACAAAATCCTTTAGATGGTAAAGCACAGTAGGTCTATTTGAGGATCAGGGAACAGGAAGAGGTGCCTGAGGTGAGCCGGGAAAGGCTTCTTTGAGATGATTCTGTAACCTTCTGAATATCACTGCTGACACCATCTTTACCTGGCCTTTAAATATAGGACTCTCCTTGTTTGGTTGTTGACAGGGCCAACAACCTGCTGCCTTTAGGCCAACTCACAGGCTTAAGGGCCCAACAGAAGTCCAGAGCATTCACCATTTCAAGAGAGAAAAAAAAGCTCTATAGTTATCTTTAATTGTATCCCCTCTTTTTTTAAATTATAAAAGAATTACTTGATCATTTTAAAAAATTAGAAAAGTCAAGCAAATTTCAACTCCTCTTGAGAGTTAACCACTGATAACATGTTTCCATATTCTTCCCAGAATAATCTGTAAGCATATTTTATCTTCACATTTTATTATTGATAATTTTTTTCTAAAATTTGTTCTGCTTGATTTTGCTTAATATTACATCATAAGCATTTAACCATGCCATGCAAATGCCTTCATAAACATCATTTTAAATTGCTACAGAATGGTCCATCCTATAGAAAGGAGTCATAATTTACATAACCAATCCCAGATCAGACATTTAGATTATTTCCAGTGTTCATTATTATAATAAGCAGCCCTGTGATAAATGTGCTTGTGTGGAAAGCTCTATTTACATTTCTGATCAAATCCTTAGGCTGGGCTGGAGGAAGAAAAATTACCGAGTCAAAGGCAGGGATGGTTTTCAAGCGCTCGCTATCCAAGGCCAGGTTATTTTCCAAATGATGTTGCCCCACTGTGGACTCCCCCAAAAGAGCATGAAGGAGTGATCTCTCCATTGGTCACGTGTCTTTGTTTTCTTTCTCCCTCTTTTAACGTCACCCACTTACACTGTTCTCCCTCTTTCTTCGTCTAAACCTGTCTTCCAGGTCAGAGAGACCTGGGGAAGGAATGGAAGGGGGGCTGGATTGATGGCCTTTAGACCCTTCTCCTCCTACCCAGCAGGGAAAGCAAATCCACCTCAGGCCCTGGAATTTTAATTAAACTCCTAGCAGCAGGAATCTGATCCCTGAAGTTAGTCATTGCTCTGAGCTCAGTACCAGGCCCCCAGGAGATAACAAGAGAGAGACTGTACAGGTGATTTATAGTAGCTGAATTTGATCATACATATAAAAAATGATCTGGATGAGGAGGAATGGCCTTGACCTTCTGGACAGAGAGGCCACATGACTTCTGTTAGTTCCAGAGCAGGGGATGAAAAAGCCCATTAGGCATATTAAAAAGTATTCAATTTGCCTTCCACAGGCTTGCATCAGGAACAAATATGCCCTGTGACACATGACACTTCGGGTGCACGCACAGGTCTACGTTGCCAAGGGCCAGGAGAGGCCAGCTTGTGTCCAGCTCAGACAAACATCTTTGATCAAATGGACTTGAGTCTGGAAATCACGACAAAGAGAAGCAGAGCTTAGAAGGAAAGTAGGACATTGCAGGAATCACAGACGATTAGAGAAGTCACCCAGGTTACAAATGAAAAAAAGGCTCTGAGAAGGAATGTTACGAAGCAGTTAGTGACAGAGGCAAGATAGGAACCAGCCTCCCTGACTCCCATCAGTGCTCTTTCTGCTAAAACATTCTGCCTACATTTTGTTCAGAGAGAGTTGGTCAATTGAGTTCTTGTGGAAATGTAGTCATGTTGAATCCCAAGTCGTCTGGACAAAACAGTTTCTAGAAGAAGCCACACTCACCAATGGGCCAAACCCTCCCCCTTCACCCACTCCCCCCCACCCCAAGCTACTTTAGTGTGGCAGAAGTGCAAGGATTTTTGCACATGGGGTCTGCTTTTGTAAAGCAATGCCCCCTGAACTCTGTAGTCTGGTGACCCTTTCCTCCAGCCCAATTCACACATAGGCTTCTAAAGGAAAATCACACCCAGCCTAGACCAGGCAGGATTTCTGGCTTGTGTTTCTTCTTAAGAACTTTACAGCAAAGTGGCTCTGAATCGTGCAAAGTTACCACAAAGCCTGGCAAACCCACAGAGGACTGGCACCACTACCAGAGCCCAGAATCTGCAACTTTGCAGCTTACTCACTGTTTCCAGCCTGCTTCTTCATCTTTAGATTGGAGAGGACCCTACTCTTTCATATGCACTTCAGGAATTACTGCTGGAATCAGCTGAGATAACACGTGAAAGCTCTTTGTAAACTCTAGAACACTCCCCAGAAGTCAGCCAGATGTGTTCTCTGAGTAAGAAGGTGCTGGGGATGAGGGGAGGAAGAGTGTAGCATTCCAGGTAAACAGCAGCTGTCCGCCACCCCCTCTCTCCCCTGCTCTGAGCAGGGGAAGATCTGGGGATCTTCCTGAGCCATCTTGTGGCAGCTGATCACTTAGAGCAGTAGTTTTCAACTATTTTTTAAAGCAAAGAATCCTTATTTATAAAGAAATAGTTCACAGGACCTACAGGTATAAAATTGATAATAGCAATGTTGCTTTGGTTAGACTGGGGCTAGATGGTGGGGAGGTGGGACAAAGCCGTGTCTTTATTTTTAACTCCTTAGGTGCCAACTCACAAAAACTGAAATATTTGTCTATTTATTCAGAATGCATTTACTAATACTCCTAAATATTTAGGTTCTGGCCAGCCTAAGTCTGCCTCCCACCCCTGAGGGGTCAGGGAAGGGCCTCTGCCCACTGGACACGTCCACTCAAGATGAAGTAAGACCTTCCTTTCTAGCCTGTGAGGTTTTCTTTTAAACTTTTAACCAATTAGTGCTCTATCACTCATTCGTTCATGTAGTCATGTAATCATTCAAGAGCAAAAGATTACAAGGACTCTTTCAGAGTAGCCAAAGTCCATCGATCCAAAGGGCAAGTAGATATAGAAGAAAGAAATTTGTGTTTGAGGTTAGACTGATCTAGTTCCAGTCTTGTGTTCAATTTTTACTGTCTGGCCGATCTTGAGATAATCTCTTAATTGCTCCAGGCCTCAGTTTCCTCAATGGTAAAAGCGGGCTAGTAATGCCTACCTCCCAGGGTTGCCTGTTACGAAAGACAGTATAGCCCCCATACCACCTAGCCACATCTCAGGGAACATTCTCAGAAAGCATCCCAAATAAGTTTGTTTTCCGAATGTCTGTCTCACCAATTACACTATAAACTGCAAAAAGGCAAGGACTAGACGTGGACAATTCATCATTGTATTTCTAGAACCTAGCACAGCCCTGACACCAATTTAATGAACGAAGGGCTTAAAAGGATCTAGGTACCATGCTAAGCACTTGACCTGCATCAGCAGCATTGGTAAATCTTCACATGCCCTCTATCATAGTTACTTCTCTTTACAGATGAGGAAACCAACACTCACAGAGGTTCAATACATTGTCCTAGTTCATACAGGTCAGTAACAGACTACACCTGCACTTAAGAACCACATCTCTCTGCTCCAGAGGCTCTGCTTTTGCCATAACGCATAACTGCCTCTAGCTGGAGAACTGGCGTGGCTTGTGTAGGTCCAGGCATGCTTAGATAGTACTTCTCCAGTACTCGGAGAAGGACAGAGAAGGCCTATCAGGTGTCCAGGTGGAAGGACAAGTTGAAAAGAAAAAAAAAAAAAGCAAAGGTATTCAGAGGTATCATGTGGTCCAGTCTTGTAAGGGCTACCTTGCCTGAAAGAGATTAGAGTCAGTTTCACAGGCAGCCCTGACCACCAAGATGAAGATGTGGAATTTGTCTAATTAAAGAGCCCTTGAAGGGCTTAAATCAGGACAGTGACAACACCAACTTGGAAAGAGCATTCTGGCAGGAGCATGGAGGATGGATAGAAATGGAAAGAATGCACCTAGGGTTCACTTAGGCTAAGCCTTAAGGCTTTCAAGTCAAGACTCCCCTCTGTCATCTACTAGCTATGTGAGTTGGGTAAGTGATTTCCCCTTTCCGGGTTCCGGGCTTCTCATGGGTACAATGGGGACACTGTAGTACCCACCTCATGGGGCTACTGAGAGGGGTGAATGAGATGAGGCACAAACAGTATCTGACACCCACTGGGCTATTTTTATATAAATAGAGGTAGAGAGAGAGGATTGATAGCAGAAGCATTTCTGAAGAATAACGATAAAATTTGGGGCAACTGCTCCAAGGTAAGGGATGAGAGAAAGATAAATAGTCAAAAGGTTCTGGGTATTTGCAGAAATGGTGATGTCATTAGGGAGGATGTGGAATGTGACAATCTCTGCCCTGTCCAACTCAGAAAGCACCTCCCTTACCCTGCTCCTCCAGCCCTGGGCTAGGTATTTTGAAACACTGCTTAATTCTGTGTCACTCCAGACCAGGAATTATGCTTTGAATTTCTAAAATAACACTGAGAGAAATTAAGAAAACCCTCCTGTTATTTCTCTACTCCTATTTGTCATGATTATTAATCATAACTAATATTTGTATAGCATATTCCAGTTTAGAGAACATTTTCATCTATATTGTTGTATCAGGGATAAAAGAAAATTCATCAACCATAACTGGATTATTGAACAGTCTGAACTCATCAGGGCACAAATACAAACAGGTTTGATTTTTTTTTCTCTAATCACCACCCTCAACCCTGGGGTCAAACATCCTTCCCCTACCCCTTAATGACACCTTTGGCAAATTCCATACTTTTCTGGTTGCTTTTGGACCTAAAAACACTCCACCTTGTTTGAAACTTCAGTTCCATGTCCTAATTAATGTTCACCCCATCCTCTTTCCACAAGGCTGGCCAGTCTTCAGCCTCAGGGACTGGTCATGGAGGTAGGGAGGAAGAAAGGGTGCCTGCAACTGAAAGTCAGGGATGGAAAATGGGACAAAACCAGTTGTTCTTATTTGTCCAGATTCTGTTGTGATCATCTCTGTTTTGAGCTTCTCAGGCTAAGGACAGCGTCTGCTGGATGGATGGCAGGTGTCCAAACACTGGCTCCCCTGTGGGTACATGTGAGAAAGCTGCAGGGGACCCAGCAGGGGCAGGAGATCTTCCTAGGGCTCAGTTCTGTGATGAGGGAGGGAGCTCACACCCTGGCCAACCTCTTCCTCTTCACTGTGCTCCCTGCGCTCCGCCCCCCCCACCATTGTTGGCATCACAGCGTCTTACAGCCAGGGTCCTTGTGGGTGATCCTTTCACCCTGCTGCTGGGCTAGGCCGGTGACTTGCAGTTGAAGAACTTCCCTCTGTGTCCCTAGTCTTCTGCTTAGGTAGCTGGCAAGGTGCGTGGGCAAGGAGGTCAGGGCCATGACGTGTGGCCACTGAGCAGTTTTCTTAACCGGGCGGCATTGCACCCCTTTCTTCCTGGCTTCCGAGTCTGGCAGCAGATTCTCTGCTCTCTATCACTTACCCCGGGTGGAATGTCTGTGACCTTTCCCCCTCCTCCCTGCTCCTCTCCCAGGGAAGGATTCCAGTGTGCAGCATGGGCCCCAGGACCCTCTGTGTGGGGGGAAGCCAGGGAAGGCAGGAATGGGAGCCAAGGGGGAACAGAGAGCTCCCACGGGCTGGTTCTATGAGAGAACCCAGGCACAACTGGTGTCCAGAAGAAAGTCTCTGGGGAAACTGCGATGTGCAAACAATGTTGAGAAATAGAGTGGTGGAGAGAGCATTGTTTTAGTTAATTGTGTGGTGTGCTAGGAATATATTCCATATTTACTGTATTTGAGAAAGAATGTGGTAGAAATTAAATTGCTTGTCAATTACTTTTAATGTCATTTAGAAATATGACACTAACTAGGGTTGGTCTTCAGGCAAATTTTATTACCCTTCACAAATCTTAACTCTGGTGCTCTCATTCCCATTTCTAAGATGTGGAAAGTAAGGCACAAACAGGTTAAGAGATTTTTCCCAAATCGTAAGTTAATAAGGGGTAGATCCCAGACTCAAACTCCAGTGTTGGTCTAACTCTTAAGTACAAAATTGTTCTATGATATAATAGTAGGACTACACATTATTGAAGAGAACACTGCGACTCACAAATGATATCAAAATCAGAATTGTACAAGGGAAAATGCCTCCAAAAATGGTAAGAATTTATATAGGCTGTTGGAGATCCCCAAAATCCATTTCTAGAAGCTGAAGTTGGAGACACTCTGAAAGTCACCCTGAAGAAGCATCAGTACCCATCCTACAGATGCCCCCGGTTCCCCCCACAGCCTCTCATGTTCAGAGCTCAAAGGGCCCAGTTACAGTTACCAGGGCCAGGCCCCTGCCTCCAGCAGGACACTCCAGAGAAATAGAGAGGCACTTCTATAGAAACGTAGAATCTCAAAGTCCATCTCCAAATACAGGCACCTGGAGAGTGGAGCAGGCTCTGGTCTTGCATTTCACACCCGTCCACAATGGGAGAAGGTGGAAATGATGCAATACAGCAGCTTTGCAAGAAAACAAAGCGGTCAAGAGCCTAACAAGATAGCTGAGCTCTAAGGAGCCATCAGAACCTGAGAGCCTTACTCAGAATCTGTGACACGTGGTTGGAGGTTATGTTGATGTTCCTCAGGCTGCAGAGCCCACCGTTGTGCCTCCAAAATGCTTCTATAGGTTGGACTGAACAAGATAGTCCTCTGGGCTGGGAAACATTCTAATGCAGCATTTCAGGCCTGCCTTGGTGTTGAGGAAACATCCAGTTTCACTGAATGTTGAATTCGGGTTCATCCAGCACTGTTTTTTTTCTTGATTTCATTTCTAATTCAAACAACAAAAGCCCTGGCTATATAATACATATGCACATAATTAAAATATATGTAAATATGTTCACATGTGTGTCCCACTAAATGATTACTGCTTCCTATAGTTTTTATTTGTTGTTTATTTGTTTTGTTTGGTTGACTGATATTTATTTGAGTGTAGTTGACAACAATGTTACATTAGTTTCAGGTGTATAACTCAGTGATTTGGCAAGTTTATGCATCATGCTGTGTTCACCACAATATAGCTACCATCTGTCCCATTATATAGCTATTACAATATCACTGACTGTATTCTTTATGCTCTGCTTTTTTATTCCCATGGATTACTCATTCCATTATATCCCTCTCCCCTTCACTCATTTTGCCGGAGCACCCAGACCCCTTCCCTCTGGCAATCATCACTTTGTTCTCATTTATAGTTCTGATTCTGCTTTTTGTTTCTTTATTCATTTTTTAGATTCCATTTATGAGTGGAATCATATGGTATTTCTCTTTCTGAGTCTGACTTATCTCACTTACCGTAATAGTCTCTGGTCCATCCATGTTGTCACAAATGGCACAATCTCACCCTTTTTTATGACTGTGTAATATTCCATTGTGTATCTATATACCACATTTTCCTTATCTATTCTTCTTCTGGTGGACACTTAGATTGCTTCCCAAGTCTTGGCTATTGTAAATAATGCTGCAATAAATATAAGCGTGCATATATCTTTTTGATCTAGTGTTTTCATTTTCTCTATGTAAATACCCAGTAGTGGAATTATTAGATCATATAGTATTTCTATTTTAAATTTTTTGAGGCACTGCCATATTGTTTTCCACAGGGGCTGCACCAATTTACATGCCTACCAAAAGTGCACGAGGGTTCCTTTTTCTACACATCCTTTACAATACTTACTGTTTCTTGTCTTCTAGATTTTAGCCATTCTAACAGGTATCAGGTGATACCTCATTGTGATTCTGATTTGCATTTCCCTGATGATTAGTGATGTTGAGTATCTTTCCATGTAATTTGTTGGCCATCTATATATGTCTTCTTTGGAAAAATGTCTATTCAGGTCCTCTGCCCAGTTTTTAATCAGATTGTTTGGGGGTTTTTTTGTTTGTTTGTTTGTTTTTTGTTTTGGGGGCGGAATTTGGTCTTGAGTTGTATGAGTTCTTTATATATTTTGGATATTAACCTCTTATCAGATTTATCATTTACAAATATCTTCTCCCATTTGGTAGGTTGTCTTTTCATTTTGTTGATGGTTTCCTTTACTGTGCAAAAGCTTTTTATTTTGACGTAGTCCCAATAGTTTATTGTTGCTTCTGTTTCCCTTGCCTCAGGAGACATATCTAGAAAAATGTTGCTACGGCTGATGTCAGAGACATTACTGCCTCTGCTCTTTTCTAGGTTTTTCATGGTTTCAGGTCTCACATTTAGGTCTTTTATCCATTTTGAGTTTATTTTTGTGTATGGTGTTAGAAAGCAGTCCTGTTTCATTCTTTTCCTTGTAGCTATTCAGTTTTCCCAGCACCATTTATTGAAAAGACTATCTTTTCCTTATTGAATATTCTTGCCTCCTTTGTCATAGATTCATTGGCCATATAAATGTAGGTTTATTTCTGGAATTTCTATCCTGTTCTATTGATCTATGTGCCTATTTTTGTGCCAGTACCATACTGCTTTGATTACTAAAGCATTGTAGTATATCTTGAAATCTGGAATTATGATACCTTCAGCTTTGTTCTTCTTTCAGGATTGCTTTAGGTATTTGGCGTCTTCTATGGTTCCAGATAAATTTTAGTATTATTTGTTCTAGTTCTGTAAAAAGTACTGCTAGTATTTTGATAGGGATTGCATTGAACCTATAGATTGCTTTGGATAATATGGACATTTTGAGGGGCACCTGGGTGGCTCAGTCTTTAAGCGTCTGCCTTCGGCTTGGGTCATGATCCCAGGGTCCTGGGATGGAGCCCAGCGGGAAGCCTGCTTCTCCCTCTCCCACTCCCCGTGCTTGTGTTCCCTCTCTTGCTGTGTCTCTCTGTCAAATAAATAAATAAAATCTTTTTAAAAAATGGACATTTTGACAATATTAGTGTTTCTAATCTAAGAGCATGGAATATCTTTCCATTTGTGTCATCTTTAATTTATTTCATTAGTGTTTTATAGTTTCAGAGTACAGGTCTCTCACCTCTTTGGTTAAGTTTACTCCTATATATTTTATTCTTTTTGGTGCAATTGTAAATGGTTTTTGTTTTTTTGAATTTCTCTTTCTGCAATTTCATTGTTAGTGTATAGAAATGCTACCAATTGCTGGGTGTCAGTATTGTATCCTGCCACTTAGCTGAATTCGTTTATTACTCCTAGTAGTTTTTTGGTAGAATCTCTAGGATTTTCTATGTATACTATTATGTCATCTGCAAATAGTGACATTTTAACTCCTTCTTTACCAATATGAATGCCTGTTATTTCTTTTTCTTGTCTGATTACTGTGGCTAGGATTTCTAGTACTATATTGAATAAAAATGGTGAGAGTGGACAGCCTGCCTTTTTCCTGACCCTAGAAGGAAAGCTCTCAGTTTTTTACTATTGAGGATGATGTTAGCCATGGGTTTTTCATATATGTTCCCTCTAACCCCATTTTATTGAGATTTTTTGTCAGGAATGGATGTTGAATCTTGTCAAATGCTTTTTCTGCATCTACTGAGATGATCATAGGATTTTTATCCTTTGTTTTGTTGGTGTGATGTATGAGATTGATTGATTTGTGAATATTGAACTATCCTTTCATCACAAGAATAAATCCCACCTGAATATACTATATGCCAGTCACTTTACTGTATCTCATTTTATCCTTACAATAGTCTTGGGTATTGGGAATTTGATCCCCAACTTATAGACTGAGGAAGTAGGAACCACTGCATATTTGTAACTTTTCTCAGCCTTCATTTTATGATACCATGAGATTGATGTTCTAAGGGAGATATGGATACAGCACCTTGTACGACAGCACTCCACAATTTACACAGTAAAGGCACTCCAAGACCCAGCTGCACAGCTGGGATAGATGGAGACCACCAGAAAGGGAATGGTCAGAACATTTTTGGCCTGTGAAATGAGGTGGGGAAGGAGAGTATTGCTGTGGTATGTTTGAGCACAGTCAAGTCAAAGGAGAGAAAGGAAGAAAGAAAGGAAGGAAGGAAGGAAGGAAGGGAGGGAGAGAGGGAAGGAGGGAGAGAGGAAGGAAAAAAGAAAGGAGAAAAGAAAAAAGAAAGAATAAAAAAAAGAAAAAAATACCGCAGAAAAGGAACCAAGATCTTGAAAGAAGAAATATTTTCAACCCTTGGTGAAACTCCTCAATTTCATCAAGAATGGGGGTAAAATTGTAATAAAACAATAGCTCTTTAACTGGGCAGGGCACTTTGCCAATTTCTCATGTGTTTCTACATCCATGATACACTCGGTCTTGAAGTAAATCCAAGAAGAAAGCAAGGCAGGATTATTAACTCCACGTTACTAGTGTGTCTTAGAGACTTGAAATGGCTTGCCCGAGATCACACACTCAATGGTAAACTGGCTGCTATGGCTGTCCCGTCCTGTTTGTCATTATTGGTTCTGTTGTGATAAGCAAATCTGATCACATCATTGTCCAGATGAAAACCTTCTGTGGCCTTAGAAAAAAACCTAAATTCTAAATCTTTCTTTTTTTTTTAATTCTAAATCTTTCATGATCCTTGCCCAGCTGTCACATTCTGCCACTCATCCCAACCTCCAACTAATCCAAGTTCCAGAATTTGCTAACAGTTTATGGCATAATGCTGTTTCACCTCACCATGGCTTTGCATCTGAGAGTCCTCCACCCTGGACCACCCCCTAACACCACCCATGTGCCCAGGCTCTCTAGGACACCCTATACTTTCAAGACTCAGCTCATTCATCTCCTCTTCTAAGCAGTCTTTCCCTTCTGCTTTGGTTGGACTCACTGGTAGAAAGATTTTTGTTTGTTTCTTTTCCCATATGTGAGCTAAAATATGTCTTCCTATAGCTTTTGCTCATCAGTCCCTCAGAGAATATATACAGAACACATACATATATATATATATTCCTTCTTTCTTCAACACTGTTCAATATTTAAAGACCCTGATATTATCTCACCCAAATTTCTCCTTTCAGTTGGACACAGGATTCAAGTTCCTCATCATCCTGGTCACTTTTTACAGCACGTGCTAACCTACTGTAGCATTTGTGCAGGAAGGAACAGAATATTCCATGTCTCATATGACCAGCACACAGTGTTGGAACCAATAGAGAACCAATATGTATTGAGCAGCATCTAGCATTCTGCTAGATTCATTCAGCTGTTTTATTGACTTTATCTCATTTTAATCTTCACTAAATGATGAAATGTTATTATTGTCTCATATTTACAATAAGGAAATGGAAGCTTGGAAAGAATAAATAACTTTCCTTAGGATGCACATCTGGTAGATAGCAGAGCAGGAATCTAAACCTTGATCTGAACAACCCCAAACCCATACTGTTTCTATTGCATTATCAGAATCATTCCTTATCCTCTAGATATTTCACTTCAGTTAACTCAGCTACACAGGGGAGTCAAATATAATAGCTATAGCCTGTTTTTCCTCCTGCTCTGCCAAGTGTCCAATCATCATCTTGAATTTCCTAGAATCCAGATAGTTTTCTGATTTGTAAGGTCAAATTTGTAATCTCACTTCCCCTCTTCAAGAAAATTAAAATAATTGACATTCTCCATCTCATCTGCTCTTCAGCACCTCTCTTATTGTGCCAGTTGCTGAATAAACATGCCAGCTAAAATAGTCACATCTTTAGCAGTCTCCATCTGCTTTATTGGTTTCTTCAAATAAAATAGTACTGTGATGAATAATACCATCTAATTGTCAATATGCACATGCAGCTCAGACACCGCTGGTTCAAGTGGCTTCCAGAGTGCCCTGATGGGTACTACAGACCTCAGTGGCTCTCAGAAGTATCCATGAAAAGTAACTTAGGCAGGGACCACAGTCTGCTTCTTAGCCACACAAAACACCTATCTCAATGTCTCCCAATCTGTGTTGCAGCCAACATCATCCAAGCATTCTGATAGGGTGTGGAAATGACTACATCCACGCACTTTCCACTATACCACAGCCACTCAATTAAAGATGAATGGGTTAAGTAAGTGATACAGATATGAATGTATGAAAGAGTAGATGACAGGATAAGTGGGTGGATATTTGGTGGTTGGATAAATAAATGGATAGATGAGTGGAAAGATAGGATGAATGACAATTGAAAGAAGAAATGGAGGGGAAATAGGAAAGAAGATTCAGACCAAAGCTATGACGTTCTTGAAAATTTACAGCAGAGAATTTAAAAGGGCCACTTGATAATAGTAATAATACCAGAAAACTTGAGTACTTACTATGCCCCAGTCAGTGTTCTAAGCATTTTATAAAATGATTTCATTTACCAATCACAGCATCATTATTACTCATGTATTAACAGAGATGTAAAAACTGATAAAATAGGCCACAATAAATTTTCCTCTCCATATCCACCCAGAGCCATGTCTATCATCTAGATTCACACAGACCAGTGTTCCCCCTCTTCCCAAGAATCCAATATTCAAATTAAAGTCAACACTTTTTGAATTCTCATACTAGTCAAGGAATTCTGTTTGATGCTAGAGATGTAGGGGTAAATAAGACTGAGTCCCTCAAAAATCTCATGGTGACACAGAAGAGACAGATAAGTAAGCAAATTTGTGGATTATAGTGTGGTCTGCTAAACAGCACACACAAAGAATGTTTAGAATTTTGAGAGAAGATATGAGGGTTGACCCTATAAGGGGGCAATGATCATATACACCACTCCTGATGCTCCCTTCTCTAGGAGGAACTTCCTGTTCTTACAGACTCTTTTCCTAGCACCTAACCAAACTGGCCACCATTTTCTGGGTGGTTCCAATTTGTCTACAACTTTCTCAGAATGTGAATCCTGGGTGAATCTGATTGGGAGGAGAAAGGATGGTATGGAGAAACATTTCCTGCCCATCCTGTATCCCTGTTGCTGGAATAAAATGGTTAACCAAGAAGACTACAGGATTAGGTTTGGTCTACGTATGTGCTATTGGCCTCAACAACCAGCTGTCTCCACTCTGCATGGCTAGGAAACAGTAAGAGCAAATAACATCACGTAGCCTGTCTTAACCTGTTCATTTTGTCTATTTCTATTTTAGGTAAGATTTCCTTTTTTGATTCTAACCCAAATATGACTCAATGAAATGTGTTACATTCACAACAATCCCAAGGAATATCACTCTACCCTGTATTGAATTTCTGACAAGGATCCATTGTTATCACATGGAAAGATTGACCACATAATTCCCAATTAGTTGATGATAGCTAAAGGCTATATCTGGGCTTGTCCATATTAATGAATATGATGAAATTAATGGTACATCATTTCAAAACACATATTTATCAGATGTCATATTTTTCCCATACTTAATTTACAGGGTCATGTACTCATAAAAGAGTATGGTGAGTCACCCCTTGAAATATAAACTTTAAACAGTATAATGGTAACATTCCTCCCTGTCTAAGTTCCCTACAAATCCTTAAAGACCCAATCCAATCCTTTCTCCTCTCTGATGGCTCCCTAGACCAGTGGTTCTCAATGTGTGGTCCCTGGACCAACAGCATCAGCGTCTTCTGGGAACTTGTTAGAACTATAAGTTCTTGAGCCTTACCAAATCAGAAACTCTAAGGGTGGGGCCCAGGAATCTGTGTTTTAACAAACTTTCAAGGTGATGCTGATTGATGCATGCTAAAATTTGAGAACCATTGCCCTAGAGTGGTGGCCCCTGGGTAGTATACAGTTCAGTTCAAACCACAAACATTTATAGAGAAACTGCTATGAAGTAAGTTCTGAACTAGGCACTGGGCACTAATGACAAGAAGATGGATAAGACAGAGAACATATCTTTGAAAAACTAACATCTACTAAAAACTACAAAATATGTTGAAGCAGAGACAGAATAGTGTAGTACTGTGCTGCCTGACCAGAGCTGGGCAGTAGACTCTCTTGATAGATGACAGATCAATTGATCGATCTCCGGAGAGTCAGGAAGTTGAACATGGATACCAGGAATCTCACCCTGCTGGAGAACACTGTGTTGTGGTTAAGAGCACAGGTCTAAAATGAGACTGTGGTATAAACCTTGCCTCTGCCCTTTGTTAGTTGTGTGATCTTGAGCAAGTTGGCCACTCTGCTCAGCAAGAGGATAAGGTGTATTGATAATAAGCTTGCTATCTGAAGCCTGCTTTCCTGGGCTTAAATCCCAGCCCTCCCACATGCTAGTTGTGTGACCTTGGGCACGTTGCTTAAACTCTCTATGCCTCAGTCTTCCTATCTGGAGGATGGAATGCTTCATAAAACTATGGCAAGGATTAAGTCAGTTACGTATATGAGGGACTTGAACAGTGATACAAGCTATGCAGGATTGGTGGTAGTGGTGGTGGTGATGGGCTCAAACTGAAAATAAAATAGCACTTTATTTTACAGGGTTGTTGGGTAATATTAAATGAGAAAATGCAAAAATAAGGAGTATTTTACATAAAATATGCTCACTCCAGTTCTATCTTAGGGTTTACTTTGTTTTGTTCTGCCTCTTCTGTGCCTACATCTCACTCAGTGAATTCACAGTGAGGAGAAATGGCTGGTCAAGAAGCATTCATGAATCCTGGGATCTTCTAGATAAATAGCGTAATAACAACATCTTAATATCACCCTTTCTTATGATTCAACCTCCCCATGACTTTTGATTTATGCCTGTGCTATGTATACTGAATCTCCTGAGCCTTGATAATATAATTGCAAGCACTAAACTTTTGAATGTGTGTCTTTCTAACCTGACTTCCCAAACTTTACCATGCATGTAAATTGCCTGGAGATCTTGTTAAAAAGCAAATTCTGATTCCTTAGGTCCAGGGTGAGGCCTGAGAGTCTGTATTTATAACAAGCTCCCAGGTACTGCTGGTCTGTAGCCCACACATTGAGCAGAAAAGCCATAGATAGCTCCTACCAGGCCTTTCTACATCAAGTCCCTTAACACTTTCAAAACTTGCACAAGTGGAATCCCAAATGTTATCAGACTCTTCTTCAAAGCTTGATCCAACACCAGTTCCAAGCTCCTGAAACCATAATGGAGCCCTGGAGGAAGCTCTGGAGTGGGAGTCAGGAGGCCTAGTTTCAAGTTCTGCCTCTCCTCCTCACTAACCATGTGATCTTGATAAAATTACCACCTGTGTGAGTGTCTCTAAGATTTCCCAGCTATGCTCCCTTCCCTCACAAGGTGTTGTGAGAGTCAGAGGAGATACTGTATGTGAAAGCACTTTGTAACTAAAGCCGTGCACAAAAAGAAGAGAGTATTGCCAAATTTATAGCTAGCTAGGAATATGCATGTTCTCCGTCTTTATTAGCACCCTGAACCAGAAACCTGGGATGCAAACTCCCTTCCTTCCTTTCTTACACTCCACCTACTCTCAGACTTGGACCTCGGCGCTGGTCAGGGTCCAGAGGCAGAAAGGAGAATTCACTCTATCTAGCTTAAGCAAAAGGGAAGGTATTATGCAGAGGTAAGCAAACTACAACCCAAGGGCCAAATCTGGCCCACTGCATGCTTTTGTAAATAAAGTTTTATTGGAACACGGTCATACTCATTTATGTGTTGTCTAAGGCTGCTTTCTTCCTACGATGGCAGAATTGAATAGTTACAAGAGAGACCTTATGGCTTACAAAGCCTAAAATATTTACTACCTTGTCCCTTACAGAAAAAGTTTTCTGAGCCCTGACTTGTAGAGCCACTGAGAGAGTTAAAGAAACTGACACTAGGCTGAGCTCCCAGGAATAACCCTCAAAGTCACACAGTAGAATCAAGCTCCCAAGAGAGCCACTGCCTCTGCTGTCATCGGGAAGCAGCAGAAATAGGAAGTTGTCTAACAGAGTGGGAAGTTGCCACTGCCCCTGCTGGCTGCAGTGTGGTACCCACTTTGCTAGAATAAAAATATCCCATTAGGGAGCCCTGCTATAGCTACAAACACACACACACACACACACACACACACACACACATACATACAATGTCCATGACTGTCCTTGCCAGCAAAAACTTTAGAATCCCAGCTGCACAATGTTCCCCCTTGCATGGGTATATCTTAATGGGAAAACCTACATCACATCTAGACCCCAGTGATACAGCAATCTGGGAAATAGTTTTTAGCTTTCCAGGCTCTCCATCATAGGCAGGCATGATAAAAGGAGATTGAAATGGATGTTGAGCAAACCACTCTTCACCAGTTCTCAGTCAGAAGCAGATTCTGTTTGGGCTTCACTCCATTCCATAAGATTCCCTAGTTTTCTAGGATTCTCAAATGGGGCCCTAGCATAATAGTTCCAAAACTGTTTGGGTTCTTCTCCCTAACTATGCCTGAAGAAGTCCTATAAAATCAGGGCTCCATAAGTTCAAGGAATTACTTACTGAGAACTGAAACCACACCATGGAAAAAACTGCCCAGAGCTCACTAACAGATGGCTTAAACACAAATCTGTCGGTGCAATTGTGAATAACTCCAGGACCAGCCCACCCACAATGAGATGCCTGCAAATCCTTTAGAGTGAAGCTGCACTGAGATCCTGTGATGCATCTCTAACCTCTTGAGTGACTTGGGGAAACCTCTCCTTCCCCTCTAGCCTCAATTCCCAGAAATGGCTGTTTTCTGAGGGCCGTTCCCCCTGTAAAAGTCTATAATTCTCAAAACACGTTGGTTCCCAAGAAATGTCAATGGGATTAGAGAGCATGCCAAACTGGATCGGGTTGTTGAAATCCAGGATTTCGTTAGCCCAAGGCAGAGGAAGAGGTGGCCTGAAGCTTCAACATCACATGGGAGCCGAGTTCTGTGTACCAGATTAGTAAAGGACCTGTCTCCTGGAGATTATCTGTTTAATTCCACGTCCAGAACAGCCATTTCTGAGGAAGCGCTAACCTGTCACCCTCGCCTGGGGGTCTAGCCACCCCTTCCCAATGCCTCACTCCCGCTCTGTCTTCCCTCAATTTCATTCTGACAGCTGAAAAGATGACAGTGACAAGATGGATACAGCCCAGGAAGATAAAAACAATGTGAAATGCAGAGATTGGGAGCTTATCAGCCAAACAGGACATGGGATATAAAAAGTAATCAACCTGAAGCTCTTATCAAAATCTCTTTCAGGGAAGGGTTTTCAAATTCTGTCATTGCTCAAGGAAACATTATCGGATTATTATGAAGGCATTTCATTCGCTATGCATTCTGTACATAGAGAACGTACACATTCATGCTAGAGGCTACAGGTGGTTTATGTCTTGAGAATTATGTCTGGGAATTTTAATCATCACATTCTTTAAAATTAAGACATAAATGATGTATACGCACAGGCTTCCAAACCCATTGCCATCACAATAATTATAACACCCCCTATAGTGTCCTTAACCATCATGCTAAATATGTTGTGTGTGCTGTTTCACGTGGTTCTTTCAACAATTCTATCATGCTTGATGTTGCCATTTCCATTTTATGGATTAGGAAGCAGGCTCAGAGCAATTGCCCAAAGCCACATAGGTAAAAGGGTTAGAGCCGAGATTCAGCTCCAGGTTAGCACCCCTCCAAAGCCCATGAGACACTTAGGTAAACCAAAACCCTTCAGTGCCTTCCTTCTGTCTTTGGAATGAAATCCAAACTCTAGCACCCCATTGTTGCAGGGAAATGCAGTATAAGAAAAAAGTTTTGCTGACTCTTACTTCTACCAAAGGAAGAGGAAGAGGCCTACAGGGAGCCCTGAGAGCCACAGAAGAGGGAAGGGGCCAGCCAGGCCACTAGAAAGAGAACTGTCATCTGTGGAAACCTCCAAAACAAGGCCACTTTCCCACCGTTCACTCCTCCTTCAAAATATTGTTAAACAGTGGCATGACTTGAAATACGCTATCTAATTTATGCATTCAGCTGTTTGCCCCTGGGGGGCAATCTGTCTTCTTTAATTGTTCAAAGCATGCCTGATACAGTCATCGTGTTCAAAATAATGTGTTTGAGGAAAGCTAGTTTGGAAATTTTCTTAACCACCTGTCAGCACACCTATCTGAGCAATTTTCCAGAAAGAGCAATGCACAGCACAGCATCCTGGAGCCAGAAGGTACCTTGGAGGGCATTCAGATCAGCCAGCTCCACAAAAATGAAAAAATTGAGGGCTGCTGAGCAGGCGGGAACAGACCAGCTCCCAGCACATCACCAGCAACGGGCTCCTGGTGCCCGTTCCAAGGGCTCCTTCCAACGGGCCACGGCTTACAGGTTGCTGGTTGCCCAGAGAAAGCTTTACTCAGGCAACCTTGACATTCAGCTAGGGGAGGTCAAGATGATCGTTGTGCATTCTTAATGGTATGGAAAAATGCTTACAATATTAAAGGAAAGGAGTAAATCTTAAAATTGTATTAAAAGCTGAACTCAATTATAATTGTTTTGTTTTTTTTATAAATTAGCAGAACAACTTAAAGAAAATGTGTGAACATGTTTATAGTGATTGTCTCAGAAAGAGGAGACCAGAGGTGGATATTCCTTTTTACTAATACTTCTCTATACTTTCGAGATATTCTGCATTTAATATAGATTAATTTGATAACCAGAAAAAATGTAATATGCCCTGCCAATACTAGAGTAGTGAAAGCTGTTTGGAAGAATATCCTCTTGTGAGAGCTGAGCCCCAAGTGGAGTCCAAAGAGCCAACCCTTCCTTCAGCCCAGGAGGCGGGAAGTCTGAATTCTATCCTGGCCTGCCATAGTGTAAAGCCAGAACAAGCCATTACCTTCTCTGGGCTATTATCTCCCAATCTGCAAAATGGAGAAGCTGACCCTTCTGAGCTTCAAGGCCCCTCCTTACCCTGGCATCTTGTGGAAAAGAAGTGCTGCTTGAGAGACTTAGTGCCTGGAAACAGGGAGGCATGGTCCTTCTCTGGGCATCGGTCCTTGATGAGCATAGGGGCTTCTCACATGGGGTCCTTCAGTGTTTGGGAGGCGGGCCAGCCAGCTAGGAGGCATAGCCATGGAATGCAGCAGTTAGAGGGGTCTCCATCCTGGGGCAAAGGCCATTGTTTTTGTTCAGTGGACTATGGAGTGAGAAAGCTCGAGAAAGGGCCTGGAGCCCCACCTTGGGAAGGAAACAGGCCCAGCGTCCTTGCCCAGCTGAGCCAGGAGTGCCCTGGAGACCGTGGCCACACTCTTCTTAAACATAGGGAGATGTCAGCCCTGCAGGCCCAAGACCTTATCCCAAGTTCTGGAAGACCATGATTTTGTTTCAGAGAATAAAAAGAAATTATCAAATAAAATGTTTCTCAATCCATGCATAGCTCAGTCATTAACCTCCTCCAAGGAAGCCTTCCCAGTCTTTACCCAGCCACCTCCAGGTTAGACCACACACTCCTCCTCTGCATCCCTCAACATCCTGAGTTTCCCATTGTCATGAACTAACCATCTATACAGAACTGTTTTTTGTTTTGTTTTGGTTTTGGGTTTTTTTTTTTTTATATAGAACTGTTTTATTGTGTGTCTCTCTCAAATTGTGAAATCCTTCAGGAAGGGTCAAGTTTCATTCACACAGCACAGAACCTCCTCAGTATAGATCAGGGGTCAGCAAAGTATGGTTCACAGCTACATCTGGCTGCTGCCCAGTTTTGTAAATAAAGTTTTATTGGCACACAGCGATGCCCCTTGGTTTACCTAGTGTCTACAGCTGCTTTTGCTCTACAACAGCACAGTTGGGCATTTGCAATAGTGAGCATTTTGCCTGAAAAAGTTAAAATAATTACTATCTAACTCTTAAAGAAAAAGTTTGCCAATCCCTGCTATATTAGTTTGCTAAGGTTGACATAATGAAGTATCACAGACTGGGTGGTTTAAACCAAAGAAATTTATTTCTTCACTGTTCTGGAAGCTGAATGTCTAAGATCAAGGTGTTGGCAGGTTTAGTTTCTTCTAAGACCTCTCTCCTTGCTTATAGATGGCCATCTTCTCTCTGTGTCCTCCCAAAGTCTTCCCTCTGTCTGTGACTATGACCTAGTCTCTCTAGTAATTAAGTCAGTAACTTAATTACCTCTTTAAAGATCCTATCTCCAAATGCAGTCATATTGTGAGATACTGGAGGTTGGAACCTTAATATATGAATTTGGGGAAAAGACAATTCAGCCCATAACACCTTCGTATAGATCCTCAGTATTTGTTACATGAGCTGAGCCTTTTTGCCTACAGTGCTGGGCACAGAGTTTGTGCTCAATAAATGTGTTTCCCTCCCCTAACACTCAACAGTAATCCAAACAACTTCCTTAAAGTTTCAAAGGTTCATGAGGGCAATTTCTACAGAAATGGAAAGTAAAGATCTCTTTATTTTAGCATCTTTCCAATGTTCGTTTACTGGTTTCTGGAAAACTCTTTCAAATCCTCAGTTGTGCTCTTTTATAGGTTGGGAGTTTCTGTGTTGTACATTCCCCAATCAAAAAGGTTCTTCTTGTACTTTGAATACTGACAACAGCAATGTGAAAGCTGAAAAGAAAAGGCATGAAGCCATAATAGAAATGCTACCACAAAGGAGCCATGCCCAGACACCGACAGAAAGGGTGTGATATGAGTTTTACACATCTTAATTGTGAAATGCCAAACCCCCCAAGGAAGGTCAACTATCACTCCCCTCCCTGATGCGTTCAGAGTGCAGTCACAAAGCACACATTTCCAGAGTGTAACCCAGAAATTAGGCAAATGGGTGAAGGCAAGATGCTGCAGTAAACTCCCTGCAGAGGGGTGTTCATGCAGGGGTAGCAAGACCGGGCATCAGTGGAATCTTGGCAGGGTCCATTTGGGTCCATAATATTTCTGACTTGCCTTATGTAGAACTAAGAACTTACTTGATTCTGTACTTCAATAGTCTATATATTGCTAAGACCTAGAATATTAGGGGCTAAATATTTCTGGGCAGGCATTTTGGGCAGACCTTTGTTATAGCAGGCAGTATTCTGCATATCCTAGAAGTCAGTCCTCTCTACTGGAATGCAATTACAAGGAAGAATGCTCCTATTTTTCTTTCTTCAAGACTTGGCACTGGCTTGATAAATGGTAAATATTCTTTCCATTTCTGATCTTCTGCTATTCTATAGTAAAATCAAAGAGGGGGTGTTAGAGAGAGACATGGGGTTCTAATAGGTATTTAGCATGTTTTCCTTGAAAGGTGTAGCTGTGCTTAAAAATGCTGATGGCATATGACATTTTTTGAATACTTATTTACTATAGGCACAGGACTTGGCACTTTTGTAAATGTGTTACCATTTAATGCTCCGAGTAACCCCGTGAGTTTGGCACTGTGATCTGCTTATGGGAAGCCACATAGCTCAGTATTTAGGAGCCTGGGTCTTGGAATCAAACAATTTGGATACAGCTTCTTAAAGAGCTGAGTAGCTTTAGGTAACTCCACTGGTCACCCTCTGCTTTAGTTTGCTCATCTATAAAATGAGAATAAAAAGAGAACCCAATTTCTGAATTTATAGGTTTATTATGAGGAATGAATGAGATACTACATAATATAAAATAAATTAGATAATACATATAAGAAGCTTTGTACATTATAAGAGCTCAATAAGAGTAGGTGGTACTATTATTAGTAAATATTTTATAAATGGTCAAGTGAGCTCATCCAATTTGCCTCAGTAGATGGTTGTTCAACTCCTCTTTTAGATAAGGTAAGAAAAGGAACAAGGAGTGTCCTCAACTCTACCAAAAAAACATGAAAATATATGACTCCTCATCTATTCTATTGGATAGTATGGATTTCTTTCCAATTGTCAATGAAGAGAGGTTTCTGCAACACCAGATTATTTCTTCAAGAGTTATCCTGACTGAAAGATTAAGATCTCAATAAGAGACTTAGTTTCATTTTCTGCTTCAGGCCAGTTTATACTCAAAATGCAAGGAGGCAATGGTGGTTTATAATTAGGGTTACCATAGAACCCAGTTTGCCTAGGACAGTCCCAGTTTACTCCAGTTGCCCCAGTGTAATTATCAATAGCACTCCCTTTCACTTTCAAAAGCATCCCAATTAGGATGATAAATTATATGCTTCCCCCATTTATATAGAATAAGTAAAGGTTTTAGAGTCACAGAGATTGGGGTTCAAATCCTGACTCCACAATCTACTAGCGACACTCTGTGGTAATTTCCTTAACCTCTCTGAGCTTCACCTTGTCATTCTATAAAATGAGGACATTAATGCATGTTTTTCTAGGGTGTTGTGAGGACTCATAAATGAAAAACTAAATATGGGAAGCACCTGGCACAGAGTAGATGCTCCATAAAGGTGAATTCTCTTTCCCTTATTCTCCTTCTCCATTCACCCACCCTATATAAGTCAGAAGAATGTGGATTCTTATTTTGTAGTTCTCCGAGTACCTATTTTGATTATATATCTGTTTAATAATTCAGCTCAACCCATATGAATGGAAAAGAACATTCCATATCCTAAAGGTGATACAGGCATTTTCACAAATAGCTCTAATACAAGGCAGCTTACAGTAAGCTCTAAAGAGAAAATACAAGATGCCATGGGGTTTTAGCAAAAAGGTCACCTCTGGTGGGCTCTTTAGCCTTTACAAGAAAGTAGCACTTGAGGGGGAGATTCTCAAATGATGTATATGACTACAACAGACATGGTTAAGTAAGGACATTCTAGCAGAAGAAATAGCCTGAGGACAGGAAAGTGGAGGGCACTCCAGGAATGATAGTAGTCCAATTTAGCTGAAATTTGGGCAAATTGGGAGCATCTTGTAGAAGGTCTTGAAAGCTAAACTAAGCAATGGGGATACACTGAAGGTCATTGATGAATAGGGCTGGTCTTATCATTGCTAAGCTTTAGGAATAGTTTTCTAGCTGCTGTTGAGTAGAATTGATTGCAGGTAAGGCAAAGATGCATGATGTGGGGAGCTTGGTTAAGAGGCTATTATAAGAGCATTGTTTAGTCAATTTTGTAATCTAGAGTATAGTTCTATTGACTCCTAACCCTGTTGATCCAAAGAAATCAAGTGTGTATAAACAGAATTGTATATACCAATCTCTCCCTTTTCTAACCATCCATCTTGAGAAAATTAAATTGCTTTTAATTGTCCAATTTCTCTTCATAAAGACAGGTTGATTGCTAGACAGTCATAAGAGAAGCTTTGAAGAGCTCACTTGTCTCTTAATTCCACCATCAAGTATATCATATGAAAGATGACATTACCTCCTCTTATGTTTTTAAGGAAATTATTCTCATTTTTCACATCTCCTTCTGTCTTCATCCCTCTAGTCCCTATAGTGCCTTCATCTCTAGGAGACTGACCCCAAAACACTGACCTGAAATGCTCTCAAACTTGTTCCCTGTGAATTGTTCCACTATGTAGGGAGTCTGAGCCTAAGTTCCTCTTAAAGCAGAACCTAAGGCCATGATTTGTATATAGGTTACAAATGAGAATGTGATCCGGGAGCAGAGATGTAAGAGAAAGAGAGAAAACCTAATAAGGTTGTAATACTGAGTTGGTCACTACTAAAGCAACTGGTTTTGGATCTTACCAGGGCTTTCCTAGAAACCTTATAAAATGCATCTCGCAATTAGCTACCTGAGGGATAAAAGGGAGAAATATTTATACCTTGGATCTTTCTCTCATTGGTCAAGGATGGTCCCATAGGTGTTAAGTACCCTGAACTTACTAATTGCTTATATGTGAGTAGAGCAGATTCCATAAGGTATCCTATACTGTGGTGTCTGAGAAGTCCCAGGAAAGAAATGAAAGAAACATTGCATGAGTCCCAAGGCAAGGTGCTGTTCAATCATACCTATACAAAGCTGTTAAAACCTTCATGAAACTGATCATCAGAAAAGTGACTAGAATAAGAAGTTGGGCCTAGAGGAGGCTGGGGTGAGGCATAAGAGGGAGGCATCCAGTATATAATTCTTGTCCAGGAAGAAGCCACACTAACCTGTGCTGATTGCACTGTCCCCATACTTATAGAAGTCCTCTTTGATAGCTAGAAATCCCCAAAAGTGAAACTCTAGTTATATATTTGAAAAAAAATTAAGGATTTTGAGTTTCTGATTGATGATATCATAAGCAAAGTACCATATGTTGCCTTGAGTTTTGAACTTCTTTATACAACAGTACCAAGCTCTTTCCTGACTTAGTAAGCATAGTAATCATCATTGAATCTTTTCTCCATATATTCAGGATACTATTATATTATGCTGGATACCAAGAATCACAGCTTCTTCCTCTCTTTCTGTATCAATCACTCCTTACTATTAGTTAATACTACCTTCCCAGTGTTTCTCACATAACTTTTCATTCTCCCTGTGATCACTCAGACATAGACCCTTATTAACTGTTTGGTGGGATTTAAAAAAAAAAAAAACTCTTTAATTCCATTTTATTTTCCTTTATACTTCAGTTCTCTTCATTTGTAAAATGGGAGTAACAGTAACTACTACTTTGTGGGATTTTTATGGGGCTAAAATGAGATCTATAAAATAATGTATACAAAACCCCTAGCTTGGTGCCTGGCATATTGGAGTATTTAAGATTGAGTTTGGCTACAGATAAAAGAAAAACAGAAAATTGCAGTGGTTTAAACAAGATCCAAGTAGACATTTCTTGTTCTCTTCCTTTTGCACATAAGTCTAATCTTCCTGCTATGATGTAATGAATGGTACTAGACTAGCCTTCTTACCATAAGAAACTAAAAAACTGAACAAACTGTATGAAACAACTTTTTCAGACATTAGACAAAAGACAATGCATGTCTGTGTCCTTGAAATAAAGGAAACAGAAGGTGAGACTCATGGTTGCCCCCAATTTCTATCTAGAGGCTTTTTCTCTGGAACAGTGAAGGAAACCCAAGAAAAATATAAAGTCTTGCAAAAACAGGGTATTTAAGGAGACTGAGGAAGCTGAAATGCAGAGTACTATACTAGAGAAGAAGAAACTATAGAGAAAAAGAATTCCAAAAATTCAGCATAGTTATCCCCTGGAGTTTTTGGCATAATACCAAGCTGTAGATATGTAGGACAAAACTCCATGAGGCCAGGCAAAGAATAATTAACAGAAAGAAAACAGCTATAAGAAAGCTGAAAGATAAACAGCTCCCAGAATTTGAATTATATTGAACACACAGTAAATATTCAGTAGAGGAAGATCACATCTTAGGAAGAGAAATAAGCTGTCCTTAGATTAAAAGCTCTTGACTTGCCCTAATAACAACAACAAAAAAATTTTAAGCCTCAAAGAGATCAAGCTGATCAATAAGTAAATTAACTGCTTACTAAAGTCAAATTCAATACTCTTTAAAAGAAGATAACAAAAATCTAGACATTTTAAAATATAGTATGCATAATATCCAGCATTCAATAAAAACTACTAGACATGTGAACAAGAAGGAAAATGTGACCCATAAGTAGGGGGGTAGGGAAATCAGTCAATAGAAAGAGATACAGAATTTACAAATATTTTGGAATTAGCAGAGAATGACTTTTTTAAAAACTATTACAAATATGTTTGAGGATTTCAGAGAAAATGTGAACATAACGAACAGAGAAATGGAAACTTTTAAAAAGGACAACCAAAACTTCCAGAGCTAAAAACTACAATATCTTAAATGAACATTTACTAGATAGGTCTACCAGCCAATTAGATTCAGCAGAAAAAAGCAATCAGTGACCTTGAAGACAAGACTATAGAAACTATCCAAACAGAATCATAGAGGAAAAAAAAAAAAAAAACTGGAAAAATAAGATGGAGCCTTAGTGATCTGTAGTACAATACAAAGCAATTTAACATGCATGCAATTAAAATTTCAGAAACCAGGAGAGGAGTGGGGGACAAAAAAAAAATTGAGGTTCTAATGGCTTAACATTTTTCAAGTTTTTATACACTTCAAAAAGTATAAACACAAAGAAAATCACAATGCACATAATAATCAAATTGCTAAAAATCCAAAATAAAAAGGAAATCTTAATACCAGTGAAAGAAAATGATACATTACATAAAAGAACAAAGATAAGAGTGACTACAGACTTATCATTGGATGCAATCCAAACCAGAAGGCAATGGAATGACATCTTCGATGTGCCGAAATAGAAGAAATCTGGCCGTAACTCAGTCCAGATGCAGTGTTCCATAACATTAGGCACCTGAGCACTTTGTGTCTGATTGTGTCACCCTTCTCAGTGCAGTGATTTCACTGTGGTACAAGATGATTGTTCAAGCTTTAGCCATCATATTCACGTTCCAGCCAGAAGAAAAGAGAAAGGGAAGAAAAAAGACCCAGGGCTTTTCTTTAAGGACACTTGCTCTAAGTAGCACACAAACATTGAGTGGAACTTAATTACATGGCCAAAGGGAAGGGAAGCTGGGAAATATAGTCTCTCTCTTTTTTTAAAAAGATTTTATTTATTTGTTTATTTGGGGAGGAGGGAGAGGGACGTGCAGAGCCTCAGGTCCCCTGAGATTAGGACCTGAGCCAAAATCAAGAGTCAGAGGCTCAACCAACTGAGCCACCCAGCACCTCTGAGAAATATAGTCTTAATTCTAGTGGCCATGAATCCAGATAGAAGTCTGGGCTTCCATTATCAAAGAACATGGGGAAAATGGATATTAGGGACAACAGCAATCTTTGTCATGGTAGATAGTAAATGTATTTCGTTTCTTGATGCTGCTGTTAACAAGCTGTGTCACCTTGAGTAATCAACAAATCCCCATAGATAAAAGGAAGGATTTGAAATAGATAATATGAAAGAGTCCTTCCAGTTCTGGCTATCTTTGTTTCTATTTTACTTCTGGCATAAGCTGACACATAGTAGGCATTCTTTTATTAGAACAGAAGTCAGCAAATTCTGGTTTAAAATAATAAAGTTTTGGAAATAAAGTTTTACTGGAATACAGTGACACCCATTCAGTTATTATTTAGTGTCTATGGCTGCTTTCATGTTACAACAGAGTAGTTATGAGAAATTGTATGGCCACAAAGCCTAAAATATTTACTATCTGGCCCTTTACAAATAAAGTTTGCCAATTCCTTCTCTAAACAAATAAATGAATCTATGTGACCAACCAGCTTTAGAGAACTCTGCTTTCAGCAAAATATGTCTTTCTTTTCTTCTATTCACTTCTTTTTTGGCTCATTTTCTGTAATTTAAAAATGAATACAGTATGGTCTTAATTTCTGAGGATTTCAAGGGAAACAAATGTAGATCCTCTGCCAAAGAAATAAGTGATGAAGTGTTTTCTTAATTCCTGAAAAAACTTTCATCTGCCCTTGAAATACCAAGTTTCAAATACAGTAATCTACCTCCCCAGAAATTATACTGCAATATATATATACATATTTTGTTTTGGAACGTATCCCAAAAAAGCAAGCACATAAGGGATAAAATCTTGGCAAAAATGCTCAAAATAGTTCTGCATTTGTAGAATATGTTCTTACATCACGGAAAGTATCATAACCCAGGGGACTCTCAGAGAGAAGTGTAAACCAGGCAGGGTCTGTCTGGAACTCAGGCTAAAGGAAATCACTAGCCAAATGACTGGCCCCTGAAGCAAATAACTATAAGTTTAAAATATGTAGACTTAAAAAAAATGAGACAAAACTGGGCCTGATTCATGGTGGTTGAAGTGCAACAGCTGAAATGCCTATCAGTAGTGATGCCCATGGTTCAGAAAGTGACAGCTGTCCATAACATTTGGAGAAGACTTGTTTCCGTGGTTTCTCACGTAATGATGGACAGGGTCCATCTCCCTGGACAAGATTCTGGAAAATACTAGCAAGGTGACTTCTAACAAGTACCTAGAGCATTGATCAAGCACCAGGAAAGAGACTCTGTCCTTAAGCTGAGGTCAAAAAGGGCATGCATGTGGGGTAAGCTGTTTTTTAGTGACCCCACAGGAGCCTGGATTTCCTACTCAGAAGCATCCTTTAGTGGAAAGAACTCATTCCTTGGAGTCAGATAGACCTGAGTTCAAACACCTACCTACCACTTCCAAGATGTAAGGCCTAGGGTGATACATGTGTCATCTCCTAGCTTCAGTTCTGTCATTTACAGATTGAGAATATTAGCTGCCCTGTGAGATTGTTAGGATTTCCACAGAGGAAGTGCTTGATAAATGGTAGCTACTGCTGTTGTCACTGCCATCATCATCATTTTGGCATCCAATATGTGAGGCTTGAAGTGTCAAGATTAATCTCCACTTCTGGATCAGCTCTTGACCAGGACTAACTTGGGAACCAAAAGGTCTTCTCTAGAAGGCTGAAGACATCAACATCTATAGAAAGTGGGACTGAAAACCTAAGGAGTAGTAAGATTTCTGTGGCTTTATTTGCTTATTATCTATTTCAACCTATTAAAATGTAAACTCCCTGAGGCCAGAGACTTTGCTTTGTTATCTAATGTCCCTGCTTCTAAAAATGTACTTGAAATATAAAAAATATGCAATAAATATTTGTTAAATTAAATATTTGTTAAATGAATATACCCCCTTTCTCTAAAAAAAAGGCAATAAATCTATAGATAATAGAAAAACAAATATCCTTTAAAGAAAGAATTCAAATAGTGATGGGGAGAGAAGAGAAATGATTATCCTAGAAAACTTAAGCTATGGGCACTATTTCAGTTGAAAATATCATAGTTCTGAGCATCCTAATTGAAGGCAAAAAGAGAAAAGGAAAATCAATGATAATCAAAGACTGCAACCACCAGTTTGTTCTCTATATTTATGAGTCAGTTTTTGTTTCTTTGTTTATTCGTTTATTTAGCTTTTTGGATTCCATATATAAATGAAGTCATATGGTATTTGTCTTTCTCTGACTTATTTTGCTTGGCATAATACCTTGTAGGTCCATCCATGTTGTTGCAAATGGAAAGATTTCATTCATTTTTATGGATGAATATTATTCCATTGTGTGTGTGTGTGTGTGTGTGTGTGTGTATCACTTCTTAATCCGTTCATCTACTAATGGGCCTCTGAGTTGTTTCCATGCCTTGGCTATTGTAAATAATGCTGCAATAAACATAGGGGTGCATGTATCTTTTTGAATTAGTATTTATATTTTCTTTGGGTAAATACCCAGTAGTAGAATTACTGGCTTGTATGGTATTTCTATTTTTAATCTTTTGAGACATCTCCATCCTGTTTTCCACAGTGGCTACATTACCACCAACAGTGCACAAGGATTCCTTTTTCTCCACATCCTCATCAACACTTGTTATTTCTTATGTTTTTGGTACTAGCCGTTTTGACACATGTGAAGTGGTATCTCATTGAGGTTTTTATTTGCATTTCCCTGATGATTAGTGATGCTGAGCATCTTTTTATATATCTGCTGGCCATTTGTATGTCTTCTTTGGGAAAATGTCTATTTGGATCCTCTGCTTATTTTTAATTGGATTATTCAGTTTTTTGGTGTTGAGTTGTATGAGTTCTTTATATGTTTTGGATATTAATCCCTTATCAGATATATCTTTTGTAAATATCTTCTCCCATTCAATAGATTGCCTTTTCATTTTGTTGATGGTTTCCTTCATTAGGTAAAAGCTTTTTAGTTTGGTTGCTCCCAATAGTTTATTTTTGCTTTTGTTTCCCTTGCCTGAGGAGACATATCCAGAAAAATGTTGCTAAGACTGATGTCCAAGAGATTACTGCCATTGTTTTCTTTTAAGAATTTTATGGTTTCAGGTCCTACTTTTAGATCTTTAACCCATTTTGAGTTTACTTTCATGTAGGGTATAAACAAATGGTCCGGTTTTGTTCCTTTGCTTGTAGTTGTCTAGTTGTCCCAACACCTCTCCCCATCGTATATTCCTGTCTCCTTTGTCATAGATTAATTAACCATATAGGTGTCGGTTTATTTCTGGGCTCTCTATCCTGTTCTCTTGATCTCTGTTTCTGTGTTTGTGCCAGTAGCATACTGTTTGTTTATTTAATATTTATTTATTTACTTGAGAGAGAGAGAGACAGTGAGCATGAGCAGGGGAAGGGGCAGAGGGAGAGCCTGAAGCAGACTCTGCTCTGCATACAGAGCCCAACGCAGGGCTTAATCTCACAACCCTGAGATCATGACCTGAACCAAAATCAAGAGTCAGCCATTTAACTGCTAGGCCACCCATGTGCCCCTAGCATATGCTGTTTTGATTACTATCACTTTGTAGTATATCTTCAAATCTGGGATTGTGATGCCTCCAGCTTTGTTCTTTGTCAAGATCACTTTGGCCATTCAGAGTCTTTTGTGGTTCCACATAAATTTTAAACCTGACTTTTAATAACCAAGATATATAGAGCTACAGCTTTCCTAATCAACAACATATATGCAAGAACTTCAAACTATGCACTAAAAAACCCTGTATAGACTAAGGAAACCAGCCCTTCACTTACCATATGTGCTATGTATATGCATTAGTGTGTTTATGTGTATTTATCTTCACACATATTTTCTAATATCTATTTTTAAGGTATAAATTTTTTATTAACCTGGAATTTATTTTCATGTAAGGAATAAGGAAGGGGGTCCAGCTTTATGTTTTTTGTCTTACTGGCTAGCCATTTGTCCCAAAATATGTATTGAAAACTGTTTTTTTTTCAAATGCCACCTTTAATCATTTACTAAATTCCTGTATGTTTGGGTCCTATTTCAAGAGTTTTTTTCTTGTTTCATTAGAAAAAAAATAAGATTTTTTAAAAATATTTTATTTATTTATTTTTTAAAGATTTTATTTATTTATTTATTTATTTATTTGAGAGAGAGAGCATGAGCTGGGAGGAGGTCAGAGGGAGAGGGAGAAGCAGATTCCCTGCTGAGCAGGGAGCCCAATGTGGGGCTCCATCCCAGGATCCTGGGATCACGACCTGAGCCGAAGATAGATGCTTAACTGACTAAGCCACCCAGGTGCCCCTAAAAGATTTTATTTTTTTATTTTAGAAATAGAGAGTGGTATGAGGGGCAGAGAGAAAAGGAGAGGGAGAAAATCTCAAGCAGACTCCCCACTGAGCATGGACCTGACATGGGGCTCAATCTAATGACCCTGAAATCATTAACGGAGCCGAAATCAAGAGTCAGATGCTTAACAGACTGAGCCACCCAAGCACCCCAGAAAAAAATAAGGTTTTTAAAATTCAAATTCAAATCAAGCATTTGTAGGGCCCTGTAGCACCCCTGTGAAATCCTAACTTTTTTGTTGTTGTTTGTTTATTTTTTTAAAGATTTTATTTATTTATTTATTTATTTATTTATTTATTTATTTGGCAGCAAGAGAAAGAACATAAGCAGGGGGAGTGGGAGAGGGAGAAGTAGGCTTCCCGCCGAGTAGGGAGCCCAATGCAGGGCTTGATCCCAGGACCCTGGGATCATGACCTGAGCCGAAGGCAGACGCTTAAGGACTGAGCCACCCAGGTGCCCCTAATGTCTTTATATTAGTTTTACATTAGTGCACTTCATCAAGCATCAGTTGGGGCTGTAACAGAGGCCTCTGTACTCAGCAACCCAGTATACCAGCGAATCTGAGCTCCTTCTAGTTTGACTCCTTACCCAACACAGGTATCCCAGCCATAGCATCACAATCAAATGACCCAACAGACTCTGTTGGAACATTTTCAGAACAAGAAGCTCACTGCCTAACACTCACCTATTTTACTGTTGGATAGTGTTTCCAGTTAGAGAATTCTTCCTTCTACCTGCTTCCTGGAATTTCTACTAATTGATCTAATTCTGTTATCTCCAACCACACATAACAGGACTAATTCCTTCTACATTTGACCTTCTACTTGAAGACAGCATATCTCCCCTTGGTCTTCTCTGATTCATGCTCTGAATCTCTAGTTCTTTCACAGGGTGCTGGGAAATCCCAAAAGACAGGGGCAGAACTTTCAAAATTAGGTTTATAGTGGAAAGAGTCCTAAACTTAGGGTCAGAATAGTTGAGTTTGATTCCCAGCTATGGGGGTGCCTAGATGGCTCAGTCGTTAAGCGTCTGCCTTCGGCTCAGGTCATGGTCCCAGGGTCCTGGGATCGAGCCCCGCATCGGGCTCCCTGCTCCGCACGGAGTCTACTTCTCTCTCTCCCACTCCCCCTGCTTGTGTTCCCTCGCTCGCTGTCTCTCTCTCTCTGTCAAATGAATAAAAAAAATCTGATTCCCAGCTATTCAACCTTGAACTAATCATTCAAACTCCCTGAGACTCAGTTTCCATACCTATAAAAGGGCATGATGATTATTACTATGATTAGTATCAACAATATTATGAGACTTTGCCCTAAGGGGTTATAAAGAGTGAAATTAGATCTTTCTCTCACCTGCCCCATCCCTACCATCTCCATATCCTTAGGCAGATTCTAACTGCTCTTCACACCCAAGTAATATTTTCCACTTCAGTATCAAAGAGAAAAAAAGCAATGCATAGCTGGAGTTTCACCAGTGTATCAATGTATAAGGTTTCTTTCCCCATCTACATAGGACAGTGTTTGCAGTGTACAAAAAAAATGCATCTTCCTTCTTCCTGCTGTCAGGCAAAGTCAGTTTCCCATCTCACATCCTAGAACTGATGTTGAATGTCGGTCACAATTATCAGCACTGAAAAGGAACCAGCCTTCAGTCCTTTCAGAGTTTGGTGGCTTAACCAATGGGAAGGGAAAAGGCTGGGAGAAAAATTCAAGATAAAATACCCATGCCTTTCTGTTAACTCCTTCCAAGAAAAGCAGAATTTTACTCACATGTGTAATGAGACACGGGTTGCTTTGTTGGGTTTACTACCTTGTTTGCAAACAAGACAATTTATAAACTTAGTGAGTGCCATTAAAGTTTCAGAAGAGAAAACCGCACCGTGAGGTTTCCTGGTGGTTCCTGAAAGTAATTCACGTGCACATCTTATTTTGAGAGGCTCAGTCAGGCTTGAACGGTGCAGTAGGTGTTTCCCAGTACTCAGTAGCTTATGAATATTTAAAGGTAATAAATGTCAAATTAAGTGTTTAACGATCTTGTTTACATGTAAAAGTCCTTGAGAAGAGTCTGTTAAAGATGAAGCTGATACCAATTTCAAAATGTCTTTATTCTTTTTCCTTTGGGGACAAGAAGATGTCCTTGAATACAATGGGGATTTTGTGGCTGCTGAGTCCTAAACTTTAACAGCGGTATAAGTAGGTGTTTGAATTTGTTCTTTAGAGTTTTAGGGTTCTTCAGGAAGACATTATTTCCGCTGACAAAAAGAGAAAACTTCAGAAGGAAATTTCCCCTGCTTTCACACTTGCTAGTTTTCTGGAATTAATCTAGCTACAGAAAGGGAATCCAATCAAAGCTTGGGCTTTAGCATTGGGCGGAGCAGGGTATAAAACCTGTCTTTGTGGCTTTGAAGGCAAGTCCTTCAACCTCTCTGAGACTCAGTCTTCCTTTTCTGTAAGCTACCTCAGTGGGGAGCCATAGGCTCCAGTGGCATAAATGCAATGAGATAACACGTGGAAAAATAAATGACACACAAATTCTCCATAGATGTTTGTTGTAAGATTATAATTACTGAATATGTTCACTGTGCAACCTACTTTGTATATGAAGACTAAAACTCCAGCAAACGACAGAGATTCCAGACTTTAAAAAGAATATGTTCTTGTATCCACAGCATAAGAACACAGATGAAAGTTGTCAAGTTCCATCAATTTAACTAGAGAGTCCGTTGCCATATGACAGAGCTCCTATCTAGCCTGAGTTGAGAACCCATTGTCATAAAGGAAAATGCACTGGACTTGGAATCAGACAACCTGATCTGAAGTTCTCTGCTGTTCTCTGGATGAACTTAACAATGGCATTGCTCCCTTCTAAGCTTCTCTATGCACCGGGAGTGACAATACACTTAGCTGTTAGTGTTGACATATGAATCAAATGATAGGCCTGCATAAGCTGTGATGTGTTACCATTTTAGTTATCTATTACTGCACAAAACCCCAAAATAAAACAAGACGAAAAACATGACCTCAAAACTTAATGGCTTGAAGCAACAAAGTTTACTGGCTCAGCTGGGTCCTCTGGCTTGGGGTCTCTCACAGACTGCAATAAAGGAGAGGGGATTACACAGGGGGCTGCAGACCTGAAGGCAAGGATCAGTGAGTGCCATTGTAGAAGCTGCCTGTCACAGCCACCCGGGTCTGAAGGGCTACCATTTCAGTCATACTGTGAGCTTGCCTATTTGCCTACATGAAACCTTCGGCCATATCTTTCTCCCTTTGCCTCAGCTCCTGTGGGCCTGATAGACTGACCACCCAATTTAACACTTTTTACTTCCCCAGGGCCATTAAGAAGCCACACAATAAGAATAGATATAATACAGTGAAAGCAGAGTGTGTGATGAAATATAAAGGAGGAATTCAAACAAGATATGAAGCCTAACTGTCAAAAATTGGAGCTGGAAAACGAACACAAATATAAACGCTAAGCAAATCTATAAAGATCTCTCAGATCTGGCTTTGAGCTTCATGGCGGACAAAACCAAAAGGAAGACCTAGTTAGTTAATCACCAGAGGAAGAAAGAGAGCTGTTTCTCAAGTATAGGTATTGAGTATTAACAACAGCAGTTCATATGTTTAAAAAAAAAAATCCTTATGAGGTGTGCCAAATGATGTAGTGAATAATAACTAACAACTTCCTTGCAGAAATTCAGAAAACAGTTTCCTAAGGCAATTTTTGTATCATTTCTCAATAAAAACATGAAGCATAGCTGCCAAATGCAAGGAAAATAGGATACAAATACAAAGCCTTTTGGCTTTGGCATGGTTTGGCTTGTCCCAGGAATAGGATCTAGAAGGCTTGTGATGTCAGATAGGTTTATCGTGAATGCCAAGCCCAGGTAATTGATAGTGACTGCCCCACAGGCTATAGTGAGGATTGTGAGCCCTTATCTGAGCTCAACAGGAAAGAGTGTGGTGATCAATGAGTGATGTCTGACACAGGCACGAGAATGAGGAGGGATGGCCCAGACTCTGTACATGGACCCTGGCCTGGGGCAGAACTCTTCCATTTTTTTTTTTCCATCGGAGCCCACTGCTGTGAGTCACAAGATACTGCAGCCCAACTATGTCACCTTTATTTTCTCCCCCTATGAAAAAGGACTCAGAAACAATGAAGAATTAGGAGGGCAGAAATAACAGCCAAAAAGGACAAAACATTATTTACTTAGATAATAAAATAATCGATAAAAATCAAATTCCACATACTGTATTTATCAAATCACCGAAGACTCACTACTACTATATGTACATTAATAAAGGAAAAAAACTCCACTAATTAAGCCATGGCACGATGCTTTTTTTTTTTTAATTATGTACCTTAGAAATGAGGCACAAGAATATCAGCAATTTAAAATCCTCCTCAACCCCAGATGCTATGGATATGCTCTGGGGCCAAAGAGCACCATGTTTCGGAAACATCGTTGGGTGGCCTCTAGCTGCATGTGCGCGCGGGGCTAGTGCGGCTGGGCCAGGAGAAAGGCCCCTGCCCTCGCTGTGCTGTGGCAAGATCTGCTCACATTCATTTTTCCATTTAATCATTCAGTTAGTACCTACTATGTGCACAGGGTGAAGGGGGTATCACAGACACAAAGAAACTGAAGACTACCCCAGAAATTCTTATTCTTAAAGCCCTAGATTTGGAGTGTGCCTTAGAATTGAATACCTTGAGTGCCTTAGAATTTCTTCTACAGCAAGCTTCCAGTCTTGGTTAGTTTTGTTTCCCTGACCATACTAAATAAAACTTCCCAAACAGGTTTCAAAGGCAAAGAATTTATGCATAATTCCCTCACAAAGCCATTTTTTTTTTTTTAATTTTGAGGTAAAGAGAAAAGCTCAGTAGAGATACCTAGTGTGTAGTAGGTACTAAATAAGTGCAGGGGCTGCTTTTTGGGTCTCTGAATTCTCTGTAAGTTGTGACCAATCAAAGGGATGTCCCCTCCACTGAGTGGTGTTAATTAGTTGGACACTTAACATGGAGACCTCCCAGCATGGGAGCTGCTTGCCCTGGCCCTCCTGTGCCTGACTCAGGCCCGCCTGGGGTTGCAGGGAATGAGTTCTCTTGCCTGGTGAAGAATCCCCACTGATCCAAATAGGGCACCCTGACCAAGCAGTGCTTCCAACAAAGGAGCCAGGATGCCAGGGCCTGTAATGGCAGAGATAAGAGGAGTCAGCGCTAGTAATCCTGGGAACATTCCCTAAAATATCCCACCATTTAACACTCTCTCAGTTATTTACATTCTTTTGCCCTTTTTATATAAAAGCCCAAAGCAAGAAATTGCATTCTCTGAAGGTGACCTCCCCAGAAAGTGACTACCTAGAGAAGCAAAGCCCGTCCACCAGCTCCCTCTGGGCCCTTATGCTACAGCAGACACTGGTGGGTCCTCAGAGGGACCCAGGAATGGTACCACCCAGTCCCTTCCCCCAAGGAAGCATGTGGTCTTGCAGAGGAAATAGACAAGTGACCAAGAGGAGGGGGAAAAAAAATCACTGCAATTTACAGCATAAATTAACAGTAACCACTTTTGCTTTCTAAGAGGATGGGACATAATTAAATTTATATCAGGATTATCTCATTCCTAAATTGCTCCCTTGCCCTCACTGAGATAGGCAGTGGAGGCATGAACCCAAATTCCAAAGTCCCTGCCAGTTTTTTATTTCTGCTAAATAATAGGCCTAGAGTAAAGGACCCATTGTTTAGCAGAGCATATCACTGAATCTTTGGACATAGCAAAGTAGACCTCAGGCAGGGGTGAAGGTGGGGGAGAATGAGTAGAGAGGAAAACTGGAAAAGCAGAAAAGCCTAAAGGGAAGGGAACAGAGAAACCCGGCTGAATAAACCCCTTTGTTACCTCTAACCTGCAAGTTGGCTGTATCAGCTAACACCTGTGCGCAATGGGTTAAAGGAAAAACAAGGGGAAGGGTTCTGTCCCCCATCTGCAGCACTGTAGAACCAAGACAGACCAAAGGAATGGTAAGATGATCCATTAATGAAGCAGAAACTGAACCTTGGATGCAGAAGAGACTAAGAAAACTATATTCATGTTCTCTTTGTCTCTTGTTCTCTGTCTCAGTGTCTTTCAGTTTCTCTCTCACACACATGTACACTCAAAATCATCAGAAAGTTGGAAAGGATTTGAGGCTCCCGCTGCCCATGGATGGGGTTCAAGTCAACTTTGAGTGTCAAAGGATAGAGAACCTCAACTGGCATTCTGGTTATGTATAAAACCACAAGAATGCAGTCCAGGATGAAAGGTGTGCTAACAAAGAAGGAAGACAACATACTTTGAACTTGCCAGAACAAAATTCTTTGAACTTTATAGAAGAAACTGTTCATTCACTCTGGACGGGGGATGTATGGATGGACAGGGATAGTTGATCAGGCCTTTAATGAAGAATCCCATCAACTACCTTTGGCACTTCTCTCTGGTCAGAAAAAAAATGTGAAGAATTCACCAAGGGTAGTGTTCTAGTCAAGAACTCGGTTTCCAAAATCAAAGTCCCAGGTTCAAATCCTGTGTCCTGGGGAAAGATGCTTGGATTTTCTAAACCTCCTCTGTAAGATTTGGGTGATTGTGTTTCTCAGCATTAAATGAGATAATGTAATGTGCTTTACAAAGTATATGGCACACAGTAAGTAATCCCGAAGGGTTGGTTCTTCTGCAGTACTAGCTGGCCTTCCCAGGGTTACTTAGGCTGAAGAATCATTAACCACACTGAAATGATTTACTCCCTGCTGCTGCTTACCTGGAAGACAGGGATATAGAGTTGCCCTGTAAGAAGTGGCTCCTTCACGAATCAGAGGCTACAGGTCTAGCTTCAGGCCTTGGGCATTTTTGTTTGGCCCTGATTTATAAACCACTGTTTGTTTTCTCTGCCCAAGCTGCCTTGAGAAGTGGGGCATACCTTTCCCAAGCAGTGGTTATGTGGGGTTTTCCTGGAAAGCAGCTATTTTTTTTGAGAAATCTTCAAAGTCAGTCAAGTGAAGTGGATGTCAAGTGTATGATCTTATATTTTAAGCCAGACCACCCCAAAGAAACTGGTCAAAATGCACTCAGGCATTTTAAGGTTATGCAGTAACACTTCCACAGAAAGAAATTTGATTCTATGTCTATAGATTATCATTAGTATTATAACCATTATCATCAAAATCCTCCTCCTCCTCCTCCTCCTCCTCCTCCTCCTCCTCCTCCAAAGTGCTACAAACTGGGTAGCTTAAAACAACAGATCTGTGTTCTCTTCTGGCTCTGGAAGCTAGAAGTCTGAAATCAAGGTGTTGGAAGGGTGGGTGTTTGTTTGGAGGCTCCAGGAGGAGAATCTTTTCCATGCCTCTGTCCTAGCCTCTGGTAGTTGCCAGCAATCTTTGGTGTTCCATAGCTTGTAGTTGTTGAATCACTCCAGTCTCTACCTTCATCTTCACATGGTATTCCCCTGGCTGTGTCTCTGTGGGTCCGAATTTCCATCTTCTTATAAGATACCAATCATTGGAGGAGGGCCCATCCTAATCCAGTATGACGTCATCTTAAGAAAATTACACCTGCAAAGACCTTATTTCCAAGTCAGTTCAGTTTCATAGGGTTTTTTTTTTACGTTATGTTAATCACCATACATTACATCATTAGTTTTTGATGTAGTGTTCCATGATTCATTATTTGCATGTAACACCCACTGCTCCACGCAGAACGTGCCCTCTTTAATACCCATCACCAGGCTAACCTATCCTCCCACCCCCCTCCCCTCTAGAACCCTCAGTTTGTTTTTCAGAGTCCATCGTCTCTCATGGTTCATCTCCCCCTCCGATTTAAGTAGACATGAATTGGGACAACAATATTCAACCTAGAACACAAGGTAATGACTATTTTGAAAGTTCAAAACTCACAGCAAACATTAGAGGTGGTAGTGATGGAAAGCCACAAGTCTTTTTGAGAATTATGACCCATGACAATGACCCATCTGACCCTCTCTCAGTTTTACAGGTGATAAAAACTGAGGTCTCAAAGTCCCACTGAGAATGAACAGGTCCTGGATCTCTAGTCCAGTGCATTCTCCTCTGGTATCATGTAGTATTAGAATATACATGATCACTTATATTTCATTGTATTAATTCTGTCTTCTCAATAAGATTAGATACCCCTACTCACTTATAAATAGGAATAAAACCACTTGTAACTCATAGGCTCAGCATAGAGATTAAATGAGAAACTACACATAAGGCACAGCTAGCAACATAGTAAATGTTCAGTTAATGTTAGTCAACATGATAACTGTGTGTTTTTCATCCTCAGTTTCCTCCAAAATTCACAGCAAAGGGCAGTATGCACAGTCAATGGGTGCTACAACTATAGAGTATGATAACCTGAATTGCATTACTATTCTTCCTGATGCTGCCATTACCAGTGATGCCATTTAGTGCTATCACAATATTTGGGGTTGGGCTTGATTCAATTCAATAGCCATTTATTGAGCTGTTCCTACACATCAGGCACTCACCTAGACATTGAGGACTGATACAAAGTGCTACAAAGAGGAAAAAGATACAGTCTTTGTCATCAAAGAACTCAGAATCTTCTGGCATATTCATAGTGAGCTGCCATTCAAATCACAGCATGGTAGATGTTATGGAAGAAGGCAAAGTGTAGTGCTTTGACAGAACAGATAGTATGATGGATTCTGCCTTTATAGAGAAGAGTTTTTACAGAGAAGCTCTTAGAATGGGGCCTCCAAGAGAAATAGACATTTGTTGGATGGAAAAAGCATCCCGAGCACAGAGAATAGCAAAGGCAAAGGCATTCAGATATGAAAGTCTTTGGCGAATTTGAGTTGTATAGGTACTCTAATGAAAGTAGATAAATGGTATGTGTTGGGAGGAGGTGAGGAGAGCAGTGGGAAATGGGAGGACTACGCTGAGAGCAGTTGTGAAGGCTCTTGCATGCTGCAGCAGGACACAGATAAAGGACAGACCTTCACTGAAGGACACACTCCTCCTAGATTTCACTCCCACGCCCACCACGTACTAGCAGGGCTCTTCAAACAAGTTACTTAACCTCTTTAAGTCTCAATTTTCATCTCTAGAGTGGGGTAACCATGTCTTCTACACGGGGTTGCTATGAAGATTAGATAAGATAATGGAAAAAAGCTTTAAGCCCAGTACAATGAAGAGTAACTACCTCTGTTTTTAAAAATGAACTTTCATTTTCTGAGCAGACATTGATTCTTTGAATAAACATTGATCAATTACCCAAGGTGCTGATTTTTTTTTTCACCAGGCAGTAGGAAGTCATTGGAGGTTTCAAGCAAGAAATTAACAAGTCAGGCTTGGCAATAGAAGAACACCCTGCAAGGCAGCCAGAGGCTGGGAAGAGAGGCAGATGGTGTCAGGCTAAACCAGGACACTGGCAAGGAAGATGGGGTCGCTGGGATGGATAGAATAGATAGCAACAAAATAGAGCTGACAGGGCTTAGTGACTAATTAGATAAGAGATACAGACCTAGGAGGGCCTCCAGTTTCGCACTTGGAAGACTAAGTGTCATTAGTGAGGGCACAAAACTGAAGAGGTATAGAAAGTTCTGGAAGGGAAGGTGATGAGTTCCGTTTTAAGCATTTTGGTATTAAGGGGTCTGTGGACAGCTGGATGAAGGTAGCCAGCATGATGTTGGCTCAAGAGCTAGAGCCACTGGATTATCAGCACATGGGCAGTGTAGGTCATGCCTTGGCACAGGAGGGCACACCCATCACAAGTATGCACAGAGAGAAGAGAAGGAGGTAGAAGACTCAGCCTGGGGACCCCCAACACTTAGGAAGTGAGACAAAGGGGAGGCAGCAGAGGAAGAACAATGGCACAGTCACCTCTAACTCTGCTGCTGAGTCTGCCTGAATCTCCCTGCATTTTAGAGCTGAAAGGACCCTTAGACATCTCACAAGTCAACCTATTCATGAATAGACAAGAAAACAGGTAATGTGACTGACCCAAGGTAACACGGCATGATAGAACTTGTGGCCAGATGAGAGCCAAAGCCACCTGACTTCAGTCCAGGCTCCCTCCTCTGCCCGGGCTGCTGTGTTTTCCAGAAACAGCCAATGTGTTCTCCCCCATCTGGGTAGGCACTCAGCTAGCTAATATTCTTCACAACTCTATAGCAGCCTTATTTCTCTCTGTCTGGAGGAATGACCGGTGACAGATTCCAGTCAGCTAATGAACCAGCAGCAGTTGTCTGCCGCGACTTCTTAATTTTCCCCAAATGTGAGCTCTCGACACGTGGCCACAGCTTCAGGCAAAACACACTGTACTCCCAGCGAGATGCCCAGAAACCAGGGGGAGACTGATGGGGGCTCCTGGTGTGCAATCTGTGACTCCATACTTGAGTTGAGTCTGGAGGTTATGATTAGAAACCAGAATAAACAGGATAATCAGTATTTCCTTCTGATGCATATAAAGTCGGGACTGTCAAAGAGCTCAGGACTCCTGAGGGCTCCAGGCAGCAGCAGAGTGGCCAAGGGGGAATTCACAGTGCCTCTCTCCTCTGATCTCTACAATCTCAACTCTGAGGTAGGCAGGCCAAGGGAAGCCTGCACTGGGCACTTATCTGCCAGTACAAGGCATTGTACTGCACCAAGCAAGCATTAAAGGATAAGAATGAGATGAGATAAAAACCTCTGCCTGAAGGGCACATTGCACGTGTCCAATGAACACTTGGATGAATGCAGTGCCTCTAGCCCCCATCTCACTCCTGACTCAGATGCAGCGGTGAATATGCCATCTCTCTTCTAATGTCTCAAAAGTGTACCTGTGATTCCTACTCCCTGACCACAAATTTGCTCCTCCCTCTTCTCCCATATGTGGCCCTATGGAAACTCTCCCAGCCCCGTGGCTCAGGCCAAAAACACTGGGGCCCTCCTTCATGGCTCTTTCTCATTCCCCACATCCTCCATCAGCAAGTCCTGTTGGTCCTTCCCAACAGCGCGTACCCCTCTCACCTCCCTCATCACGGCTGGCCTCCCTGGAGCCACCATCAACTCCATCTTGTCCCAGGCCAAGAGCCCCTCACTGGTCTGCCTGGTCCCCCTCTCTGGTCACCCCATGGTCTACTCTCCATTTAGCAGCCAGTGACCCCTCTGAACCCCATCGGATGACGACACTCCCAGCTCTCTGTCCTCCACAGGCTCTGCCCTGCTGTTTTCTCTGTACAGAACAGTGTTCACATACTTCTCTGGCTTCCTGCCTCCAACTGAGTCTCTGCTCTTGGCACCTCCTCCAGAAAGCCTTTCCTAACCATTATGTCTAAAATAGTCCCCCAGGCACTTTCCACCCCCTTATTCCACTTGGGAATGAATCTTGGTTAGAGGGAGAGAGGGGTAGACGGAGGGAGGGGGGAGAAAGGGTTGTTGTATATGAGCTCATATAACCTTCACAAAAGCTCTAGGAAGAGGCAGGGCAAATTGCATTCCTATTGTGCATTTCCCCACAGAACCCAGCAAAAGTAGGCCAGCCGCACACAGTAGGGGCTTTATAACTACCTTTTGATTGATTGATCAACACGTAATCACTATTTTTCACTCTGCCAATCACCTTTAATTTTTAGAAGACTTTACAGAGCCACATTAAATTCTTATTATTTCAGAGAGTCACTACTGAACACCCCTTTTTAAGCAATATTATGTTGACTGCTAATCACTATCCCTTAATTACCAGTCTAAAAGTTTAGAATTTAAAAAGTACTTTCACATCATTGTCTCATGATAGTCCAAACAACCCTGCACAGAGAAAAGGGGAAACCTTGTTTCTTCCCATTTTTTCAGTTGATTCAGAGAGGTTAAGTACCTGGCAAGAAGTCTCACAGCAAGTCATTAATAAAATCTGAATTGGAGTCCAAGTGTCCTTCCTCCAACATCATGGTTTCATTATGCTGGAAATACCTGACTTATCACATCGGAAAACATATGAGGTCCCCTAAATCTTTTATCTACCCCCTCCCAAATGCTTTGCTGGAATGGTTTATCAGGGAAGGTGACCTTAGACCAACTTGACCTGCAATGGCTAGGTGTTGGGAAATTGCTATCTCTAACAATGATATGACCAGAAGGTAGGCACCCATGTGTCACTTTACAAGGACTGATTTTTTTTTAACCAGTACAGGAGTCATTGCCAAGGACAATTTACTTTCTATTAGCAAAATGGAACCTGAAATTATTCAAAACTGCTATTAATCATAGGATGGAGAGGTCCCCCTACTCCCCCTACCAGAAATGAGAGAAGACTGATCCTCTGAATTAATGATGTGCACTTCCAAATGCACCCTGGACAAAAAGACAATAAGAAGAAATTAATTAAAATAATGAAATGCTCTGTAATTAAGGGGACTGTTGTTATTTCTATGGGAGACATCTCCCCTCTTCTGAATATCCAAAGAGTATTTAGCCATAGCATTTATGCTAGAATCTTGAACAATGCATTTTAGGATTTTAATTGTTAGGAAGATTATTACAGTCATGCTCAGACATACACAGCATTTTTTTTTTTTTTTGCTAAAACAGGATAATACAAAATTGTCTGATAATTTTTTCAAATAACCACATGAATTCATCATTGCTTTGGAAATGCATTATTCTTATGTGGAATAGATCTCTCTCCGTGCTCTCAGTCTCTTTTTCACCATCAGATGAATTAAATTCCTGCTGTCTTAGTGTCAGACATTTTGCGCTGAGCCCTTGGAGACCATCTAGTTGAAACTGCTCGGTTTCTGGATGTGAAAGCAGAGATTCAGAGGGGTTAAGGGTTGCCTCGGTTTTCTCTTTTGTCAAAGGTGGACTCCCCTCTCATCTTCCTTTTCAACTTCTCAGCCATGTGGCAGGGTTCCCACAACACCAAAGGAAAGGACAAACACAGAAGGGAGCAATGATCATAAGCTCAAATGATCAATATTCACACACACCAAATTGTCTTCTCTTCATTACCCTGACATTTCAGGGCACATAGGCAGAGATGAGAGCAAAAGGATAGAAATACAGAGATGGACATTATCTCTCCCAAGAAGGGGGAATGTTGAAGTACTGATATAATCAGAAAAATTTGAACAACAAAAATAGAAAACTTGGGGCAAGAATCAATAAAAGGAAAGATTGAACACAAATGATTACACGGTATTTCTTGTGTACCAGGCGCTGTTCCAAGAACCTACGAATTTCACATATGTTAATGAGCTAATAGCCCCTAAAGCAAGTATCATTATTATCTCCATCTTAAAGGTGAAAAACTTGAGGCTCAGAGAGGTGAAATCCCTTGCCCACAGACACTGAGCTAGACAGTCACAAGAGGGGGATTTGAACATACACAGACTTGTACTGGGGGTGACATTCTTTCTTTTCTTTTCTTTTCTTTTTTTTTATGTTATGTTAGTCACCATACAATACATCATTAGTTTTTGATGTGGTGATCCACGATCCATTGTTTTTGTATAACACCCAGTGCTCCATGCAGTACGTGCCCTCCTTAATACCCATCACCAGGCTAACCCCACCCTCCTCCCCTCTAAAACCCTGTTTGTTTCTCAGAGTCCATAGTCTCTCACGGTTCATCTCTCATTCTTAACCATTATCCTGTTACCATCTCTTGCTGGTCATAGTTTAGTACATCCCATCACCTGAAAGTAGCCACTGTCTCTAAGAAAAGAATACACTTAGAGCTGGAGAAATGCTAAATTTCCCTAAATGTCTTGTCCTTAAATTTCCTAAGACTGGGTCCCATTTATCCAGGGCTTTTTCTGAACAGGACATTTGCAATAGGCAACTTTTCCAGGTACCCTTGGGAGCCTCAGAGCTGGATGTGGGGTAAGGTAGATATCTAGAGAAAAGGAGAAAATGGTCCTATATTTACTAAATGTCCAGTATGTTTTAGATGCCTTACATAGCCTCATGATACCCTCACCAACACATGAGGACCATTGAGGCTAAGAGAAATGATCTGCCCCACCCAAGCCCCACACAACTAGCAGGTGGCCAGCCAACATTTGTTTTTTGGTTTTTGGTTTTTTTTTTTTCCTGTGTGTACCTAGCTCCACAGTCCTTGCTCTTAACTGCCATGCTATATTGCCTCTCAGGGTCTTATTTTTATGCTAAGTTTATTGTCAATTATGTGTTGAGTGCATAGGGCACTGTGCAAGACACAGGAGCTTCTAAAGAATGTGGTTTAAAGAAGCCATACTGGGCCAGGCACAGGTCAGCTGGGATCCTAGAAAGAAACTTGACTGGCTTGGGTTGGCCATGAAGTCAGCCTTTCTAAGGGTAATTTCTGTTGAATCAAGTTCCTCTGTGTAGCTCTGTGCAAAGCTGTAATTGACAGGTTAAGCCTTGAACGAGGCATACACTTTTCATGGAGTAAACCATTCTTGTTACACAACACTTCCCACTCCCCCCACCCCACCATAGGGAAAATTACAATCATTAATCTCAATGAAGAGAAGTATCAGACTTTGATTTCCTTACCATGGGTCCCCATTATTCATACTTTAAATATTTGGTAGAGCTAAGATGACAGGTATAGAAATAAGTCCCCAGGAAAAGGAAGGACCAGGACTGATGGATACTGTTTTCTCCTGGCTTGGAAGCCATGCTTGAAATATTTACCCACCTGTTGCTTTGGAGCTTCAAGATATAATGCAGACTTGACTCTACCACATTCCAAAAAAAGAGTTGATTTCCTGCCGTAGACCTTTGTGGCAGGATGCCTTTGCCCACACTTCCTTCCACCAAAACCACCTTTTCTGACTTTCTTTTCTTGGTAAATCATCCTAAGTCCTTTAAGGCCAGCTCCAAAATCTACTTCCTGATAACTCCTTCCAGGGGAGCGTACCAAATGTACATCCTGAGCCATTTTTATCTAACTCTTCTGGAATCCTGGTTACATGTTGTTCTCCCCCAAATGTCCAGTACCTCCTTGAGGGTAAGAATCGACTCCTCCTCATCTGTGCTGGAGGCCTGGCCATTCAGTCATAGCTCTTCAGCCCTGGATGACATGGTCAGTACTCTCCCTGCCAAAGGCATTTAAGGTATAACTATTAGAATAAAAACACCAAAGTACAACAAAATGAAATCAAAGAGATTCCTCTGAGGTCATAAGCCTAACTGTACCTGGTTAGCCACAACAGCTTACATTCTTGGTTGAGGAACTTTTAAAAAACATGGTACAACAGAGTCATTAACAATTATTTCACTAGAGTCTGCACAGTGCAAATAAAATGAAAGTAATCCAAGTTGACTTGGAGCAGGCCTGGCAATGGCAGTGAGATCCTATGTGATCCAAAGCCTTCCAGAAGAACCAGTAACTGTGCTTCTCAAATCAGGGGGCGCTTGGAGGACATCAGATCTACCTTTCCCTGTACCTCAGTTTCCTCCTTCATAAAATAGGAAAGGCAATCACACACATACATACAGCAAAAAGATCATGTCAAGCTTTAACATGATAGTGTGTCAGAAAAACACTTTCACTGATGGCAAAGTGAAGCTCCAAGAGGCTCAAACTGGTATTCACCACATCCCCTCTGACTCAGACATTGTCTAAGTGTTTTTCCTTGTAATGTCTTATTCAACTTCCCAACAGATATATGAGGTCTTTTTTTTCTTCCCATCTTCCAGAAATGGAAACTGGGGCCCACTTTTAAATCAGTGAAGCCAGGATTTTTAGTCTGGATCTTCTGTCTCCACAGGACTTATTCCCTTACAGTGTGCTACTTCCAATGGGAGTATTTCCATGTTAGAGGACTGTTTCCTATAAGGCTAGAGGGACAAAGGTACATTGGACCAAGCCCCTAGCATTCAAGAGACTATGGTCCAGAGAGGGAGAACTAGATATACAGCTTTGAATGGTAGTAGAGGATGAAGGTCAAGTGTGTAGCTTCTAGACTTACTTCTACCTCTTACCAACTGTGGAACTTCTGAACAAGTGATTTAGCCAGTCCAAAGTCTCCTCATCTGTAAATGATAAGAAAAGTATCCACCTCCAAGGATTTGGGGAAGAATTAAATGAGTCAATCCATTCACATTAGCACTTGGCACACAGTGAATGCTAATATCCTCTACTATTAACAGTGTTAACTATCATTTGCCCAGAATACAGCAGTCCCCAGAAAAGAACATGAGAGCCACAGTGTGAAAGGGGAACAAAAGAAGGGGCACCTATCTCAAGCCTGGACATGTATATGGTTTGAAGGGGAAAGGGGCAAACATTGAATCAACCTCTAATATGAGTGAACAGCCTAGATTAGTCAGGGTCTACTTCATTTGGTGTTGTGCTTTGGTTTGATTTATGGTATTTTGTTTCTGTTCACCAAGGGGCTCCGGTTCACAATCTGAAATGTTTTATTCAGTCAGAATTACTGATGGGGCATGACTGGAGAGTTAGAAGAAGTGCCAGAAAGGAGCAATAATAGAAAAAATAACACTAGGAAATGCTTTTAAATTTATATTACACATTTATAGTCAATAGCTCATTGGATCCTCAAAGCAATGCATGAAGTTAAGTAAGACAAGATTACAGATGGGGAAACCAATACTCTGAGGAATTAGGACAGTAGAAAAGGAAATTGGCAATTATTGAGCAGCTACTAGGTAGCATAATTTAACAAATAGTGTGTGAGTGGCTACCTGAGCTAGGACCTAGAGATACAGAGCCAACTAAGTTACATCTCCCACCCTCAAGGAATCTGTCCACAGTCTGATAGGGAAGCACTGATTGAAGACAATCATTTCAGTACAGATGAGTAAGTAAAAGAATGATAAAGGGATGCATAACATAGATCAGAGTAATCGGGGAGGCTTCACAGTAGAGGTGGCAGATAAATTGTTATAAACCTTGAGTAAGAGTTAGCCACAAGAGAGACGAGGGAAGATGTTTCCTGGGCATAGAAAATAGCATAAAGAGAGTAGTGGAGGGAAGATAACACGCAGCATAGATGACAAGAACAGTTCTTGTTCCCCAGAGTATAGGATGAGAGGCAGGGCAAGGAGAGGTGAGCCATGATATAGATAGATAGGGGGACTCAGATTCAGGTCACCTAAGGCCCTGCGGGTCATCCTAAACAGGGGGGTGTTCTCCTGTAGGTGATAGGGTGCCGCTGGAGAGTTTAAGCAGAGCAATGGCATATTCAATTTGTGGTTTTGAAAAATCATTCTGGCAGCTTTGACTGGATGGTGTGCAGGATGGAAAAGGAGCAAGGAAAGGCATTTAAGGCTGGAGGCAGAGAAACCCATGTGGAAGCTACTGCATGGTCCAGGGGAGAGCAGACAAAAGCCTGAACTGGGACAGTGGCAGTACAGATGGAGAGAAGGGGAGGAGGTGGATGGAGAAGGTAGGATCTCCAGGACTTTTGATGACCTGCCTGGACACAGGGAGGGGGGGCAAGGCTTTTCATTCATTTCAAACTTCCTACTGTGACTTCCTGACAATGTCACCTTGGAAAGGAGTGATCAGATAGAAGATTGAAAAGATAATGGGTACAGATTTCATACACCAAATCTCTAAGGACTCAGAAGAAGACAGAGGTGCAAGATGCTAAATGCTGCTTACTTTTCAGATTTTGGTGTTAAAAAGACTGTGGTTGGGTACTTTAAAGCTCCATGTAAAAATATACACTCAGTCTTTATAAATTCCTAGTCAATTTCTTTAGACTTGGGACACATTTTCTCTAATATTGGGGTGGGGGGAGAGATGAGGCGAGAATGACATTTTATGCTAATCATTTTTTTTAAAGATTTTATTTATTTATTTGAGAGAGAGAGAATGAGAGAGAGCACATGGGAGGGGGGAGGGTCAGAGGGAGAAGCAGACTCCCTGCCGAGCAGGGAGCCCGATGCGGGGACTCGATCCAGGGACTCAATCCAGGGACTCCAGGATCATGACCTGAGCCGAAGGCAGTCGCTTAACCAACTGAGCCACCCAGGCGCCCTATGCTAATCATTTTATAAACAACCTGACTTTGCTGATGGGAAAACAGACCTTGAAAAAGCGCAATTCATCAATACAACAGAGGTCAAACTCCAGTAAATAAAAGAAAATTGCTATAATTGCTGATAAAATGCAGCTTTTGTCATTTCATTTATGCATTTCAATTGCAATTAAATTAACAAGGATTTCAAGGGGGAGAAATTTCCATTGCAAACTACTTTTCAGATTAAACAAGCAAGGAGTTTCAGAAATAGCTCAGAATCTACAATCATGGGCCCAGAGGGATAGCCAGGCCAGGTTTTCTACCTCTGTAATACTCACATCTCATCTCTAGTGAAGTGACTATATTTTCAGCCCAGATTCCAGTGACATTTGGGCGGGGGAGACAGTCTAATTGGGGTATAAGCAAAAAGGCGATACACTGTAGAGAATATAAAAATAGTTATAAAACCAAAAGTCAAACTGCCTTTTATTAAACCCATGTTCTGGCATTTCTAAACAATGTCAATGATAAAATACTCTACCCAGAGTCTTTCTGCTCCTATCATATTACTGGGTAAGCTATTGCCTAAGTCAGTGAATTTTAGGGCTCCATCCAACATTTGATGATGGACACCATTCACTCTTTTATTCACTCATAAATTCAGCAAGCACTTATGCATCCCACCTAACCCTCATCATTACCCTATGAGGTAGATATTATGGTTCCAATTTTGCACTGAAAATCCTGAGGCTCAGAGAAGTGAAGAAACTTGCCTAAATAAATCCATAACATAGGTAAATGACAGTATTTGAATCTAAGTCTGCCTTAACTCCAAAGCCTGTGTTTTTCTACCTTATCAATGCTCTGACAATAGTCTATCCAAGGCACCATTGGTCTTTTCCTGAAGGCAGATCTCTGCCTGTCAGTCAACAGTCTCTACTTGACACCCTCAGACTTCCTTCAAGAGCAGTTAGCCTTGAGGGTAGGTGAAAGGGGCGTGGGAAGTTGTTTAAGTTCCTAAATGTAAGTGCTTTTTTTTGAACCCCTTAAGTTACTATTTTTGTCTTAACACTTACTATGGAAACAAGATATTTCTATGTCAATGAGAAGAAAGAATCCAAAGGAAGAGAGGCCAGATAGAAAAGTCATTTTTTAAATGTATTGAGAGATACACACCTTACTCTCATTTTAAAAACAAATGCTAGAAGTCAGACAAAGATAAAGGTCAGGCAGAAAAGAGCTACTCATGAAAATAGGGTAAATTCAACTCTGCGACATTCCCAGAGCATCAACTTTGTGCCTAGGTTGCCAAAGGGCTGGAAACATAGTCACAATTTAATCAGGATCCAACTCACAGAGATCATATTCCTGTGAAGGTCTTGTCCTGCCTCTCCCACCATAAGGGATGATATTCACATGGGTAAATCCTTTGTTCTTCCCAAAATAACCAAATTTTTCTAATAACACCAGAAAATTATGACAAAGAAAAATCTTAAAAATTAGCAACAAAAATCATACTTCATAATCACTACAGTACTGTATAATTGTTAACAGAGCATCAGTAAGGATCACTCTTTGTCAATTAGGGCATTCATAAGATAGGTTATGTGCAATTGCTGGCTCACCAGCTATTCTTTTCCTTTAATTCTCATGCTCAAGGAAGGCTGTGGTTGCAAGTGAGTGAGAATGCATGAAAAACATGACATTCTGGGCAAAGCACTGTGGGAGCCCAGAGGCTGGTGGGATTTCTTTCAGTTGAAGAGCTAAGACTTCCCAGTACTGGTGACACCTTTAATATGAACCTTGATAGAATTTTGACAAATGTAGCTGGGAAAAGAAGAACAGGGTTTCAGATGAAAGGACTAGCTTGACTATAGGAACAATCATGAGGAAAACACAGACAACATAAGGCCCAAAAACTAGACCTGCAAAACCAGACAAATCTGTAATAGAATTGGGAGTTTAGTGGAGAAAAGCCTGGGACCTTGAATGCCAAAACACTACCTAAATCTAGTAGTCTCCACAAGATATAAGCTTATTCCTCCTTAAACCAAAGTAAACTGAAATTTCCCATTTGCTGAGCCATGCCCATTGTGAGGAGCCTTCTCATTGAAAGGCGTTTACTATTAAGCCCATATTGAAGGTATGAAAGAGGTTCAAAGCAATCAAGGTACAATAACTAACAACTAGTAAATGTGTAATAAGCAAAAAGATTAATGAGATTTAGAAGCCTATGACCCTTGCATTACACTAGATTGCCTCAAAGGCTCCCTTCAAGTAGTCAGCTCTCTGGTTCCTGACAACCACCTTTGCCAGTGATGGTGAGAATCTGGCATCTAAAGCTGGCTTTACCCCTCCCTGATCAGGATCTGAGGCACTTATGCAACTGAAATCAAGGTATCAAGAGTGACTTCCTTAAGCCCTCACCTCCCTTCTATCAAGGACAGCCAACCACAAGTTTTGGATGTAAGAGACTTGAACGTAAATGATGATAATGCCTAGCTTATAAGGTTATCATTAAGTTTAAATAATATATGAATGTCCTTACCACTTTTTCTTACACATAGGAGGTGCTCAATAAATAGATGTAATTATTCACTCATTTAACAAAGAGAATTGTAAAAAGATGTTGCCCAAGCAGTGACATTAGCAAAAATGGTAAGGTGGGGAACTCCAAAACTTCTATAAAAGCAGTGAATAAATTGACAAAAACTATAAGAATGAACTTTATCAGAACTCAGGAAAGAAATAAAAAGTTTACAGCAATCACACAAATGTTTAATCAAGAAATAATAGCTAAACCTTGGCATTTGCAGCAATCTCTGTTGAATCACTAGCTGACCACTAAGTTATCAGAACAGAGACTTCAGTGGCCATATATGGCAATACAGATTTTAGAAAATTGGTTCACAAAAGTCACTGAACAAACAGTAACTACAACAGTCATCAGTACAAAGTCTGGAGAGAAGGGAAAATCTGTTTTCCAGAGTTACTACATAATAATATTCACAAGTCTAGTTTTCAACAAACATTATGAGGCATACAAACAAACAAGAAAGCATGACCCACACATAGGGAAAAAAAAGATTGATAGAAACTGTCAGTTTCTAGAAGGCCAGACATTGTACTCATTAGATAAAGACTTTAATCATCTATTTTAAATATGTTCAAATTGCTAAAAGAAGCCATGGACAAAACACTAGAGGAAAACTATGTCTCACCAATGGAAAATGTCAATAAAATGATAGAAATTGTAAAAAGGAACCAAAGAGAACCTCAGGAGTTGAGAAGTACAATAACTAAATTGAAAAAAAAATCACTAGAGGGATTGAACTAAAGATTCAACAGACAGAACAAAGAATCAATGAACGTAAAGGTATGTCAATTAAGATTAATCAGTCTGAGGAGCAGAAAGAAAAAAAGAATGGAGAAACATGAACATAGCCTCAGAAACCTGTGGGACACCATCAGTCATACCAATATATGCATAATGGAAGTCACAGAAAGACAGAAGAGAGAGAAATCGTCAGAAAGAATATTTGAAGAAATTATGGCCAAAAACTTCCCAAATTTGATGAAATACATGAAGCTACATGTCCAAGAAGGTCAACAAATCCCAAGTAGGATAAATTTAGTAGAAGCTCCACACGAAGACACATTACAAACAAACTCAAAAGCCAAAGATAAGGAGAAAATCCTGAAAGCAGCAAGAGAGAAGCAATTCTTCGCATCCATCAAATACCAGGGATCTTCAATAAGATTAACAGCTGCTTTCAGATCAGAAACCATGATGGCTAGGAAGCAGTGCACTTACATTTTCAAAGTGTGTCCAACAAAACTATCTTTCAAAAATGAAGGATAAATTAAAACATTCCCAAATAAACAAACACTTAGAATTTGTCACAAGTATTCTTGCCCAGGAAGAAATGCTAAAGGGAGTCCTCCAGTCTAAAATGAAAGGACACTAGACAGTAATTTGAATCCACATGAAGAAGTGAAGATCTCTGGTAAAGGTAAATATAACATAGTAAATATACAACATAGGTGAATATAAAAGCCAGTATTAATACATTTTTGCAACTCTTCCTTTCTCCTATACTATTTAAACAAAACTACATAAAACAATAAGAACACATTTATGGTGATAGCCACAATTGTATAAAGATGTGATTTTTGATAACATTAAGAGGAGCAGAGCTATATAAAAGTCATGTTTTCATATGCTATTGAAACTGAGTTGCCATTAATCCAGACTCAATAGTTCTAAATTAAGATGTTAAATATGATCCCAAGCAACCACTAAGAAAATAACTAAAAAATATTTAGCAGAATAAACAAGAAGAAAAGCAAAATGATAGGCTAGAAAATATCTATTGCAAAAGAAGACAGAAATGGAGGAATTGAGGAACAAAAATATGTGAGACATATAGAAAACAAATAGCAGAAGTAAGTCCTGCCTTGTCAGTAATAACATTAAATGTGAATGAATTAAACTGTCAAATTAAAAGACAGAATGGATTTTAAAAAGAAAAATCCAATTACATGCTATATACAAGGGACTCGCTATAGATTTAAAGTGACAAGTAGGCTAAAAGTAAGAGGATAAAAAGGTATTACAACCATCTGTGGTTTCAATAAGGGATAGAACAACTAAAAAAAAGATAAAGAAGGATTCGAATTTAAATAAAATCCTTAAAAAAAAGATAAACAAGGAAGTAGAAAAATTGAACAACACTATAAACCATATGGATCTAACAGACACATCTAGAATACTCCACATAACAATAGCAGAATACACATTCTCCTCAAGTGCACATGGAACATTCTCCAAGATAGGCCATATGTCAAGCCAGAAAACCAGTCAAAATAAATTTTAAAATATTTAAATCATATCCTCTCTCAGTACAATGGAATAAATTAGAAATAAAAAACAGAAGCAAATCTGGAAAATTCACAAATATGTGGATATTAAAGACACACTTAAACAATTAATGTGTCAAAGAGGAAATCACAAAAGAAATTAGAAAATACTATTCGATGAATGAAATGAAAACACAACATACCAAAATTTATGGGATGCAGTGAAAGCAGTGCTCAGAAGAAAATTTACAGCTTTAAATCCCTAAGTTATAAAAGATCTCAAATCAATAGCCAAACCCTAAGGAATTAGAAGTCCAATGCGCTATCAATTGCGCCACAGAGCTGGCTAACCCTAAGGAATTAGAAAAAGAACAAACTAAATCCAAAACTAGCAAAAGGAAGGAATCATTATAGATTAAAGCAGAGATAAAGAAAATGCAGAATAGTAAAACAATAGAGCCAGGTAAACCAAAAGTTGATTCTTTGAAAAGATCATGAAAGTTTATAAATCTTTAGCTGAACTGACTCATCTAGAAAGAGAAAGAAGACTGAAATTACTAAAATCAAGAACAAAATTGGGGACTTTATTACCATTTTTATGTAAATAAAAAGGATTATAAGAGGATATTATGAACATTTGTATGCCAACAATATGGATAATTACATGAAATGGACAAATTCCTAGAAGTATGAAACTATCAAAACTGACTCAAAAAGAAGTAGAAAGTGTGAATAGACCTATAACAAGTAAAGAGACTTAATTATGAGAGACTTAATTAGAAATCACAAAATAAAGCCCAGGACCAGATGTTATCATTGGTGAATTCTGTAAAATATGTAAAGAATTAACACCAATCCTTCTCAAACTCTTCCAAAACATAAAAGAGAAAGGAATACTTACAAGCTCATTCTATGATGCTAATATTATCTTAATACCAAAGCCAGGCAAAGTCCTCACAAGAAAAAAAAAAAAAAATATATATATATATCCCTTATTAATATAGATGCAAAATCCTCCACAAAATACTAACAAAATACAGCAGCACATTAAAGAATTATACCCTATGATCAAGTGGTGTTTATCCCAAGAATACAAGGCTGGTTAAACATATGAAAAAGCATTTGACAAAATCCCATTAACTTTCATGATTTAAAGAGAGAGAGAGAGAGAAAACAAAAACACTCAAGATATGAAAATATAAGGCAACTCCTTCAACCTGATGAAGAGTATCTACAGAAACCCACAGCTAACATCACACTTAATGGCGAAAGCCTAGACGCTTTCCCCTAAGATCATGTCCATTTTCACCATTTCTATTCCACAAAGTATTGGGAGTCCTAGTCAAGGTGTTGGACAGGAAAAGAATAATAATAAAAGACATCCAATAAGAAAGGGAAAAGCAAAGCTAAGTCTATTCACAGATGACATGAGTTTGTATATAGAAAATCCTAAGAAAATTCAATTTAAACACTGTGACTAGTAAACAACTTGAGCAAGGTTGCAGGATATATAGAATATATATAGAAAAATATACAAAAGTTAATTACATTTCCATACAACTTGCAATGAATAATCCGAAAATTAAGAAAAGAATTCCATTTACAATAGCATCAAAAAGAATAAAACACATAAAGATAAATACATAGGAATAACAAAAGAAATGTACTCTGAAAACTACAAAACTTTGCTGAAATAAATTTTTAAAAGATCTGAATAAATGGGAAAACATCCCATGTCCACAAATCAGAAGACTTAATTTTGTTATGATAACAATACTCCCTGAATTGATCTCTGGGTTTAATGTAATTGCTATCAGAATCCCAGCTGACTTTGTGGAAATTGACAAACTGACCCTAAAATTCATATGAAATTGTAAGGAACCTAGAATAGCCTAAACAATCTTGGGGCAGGGAGAAATAGGATTCACATTTCTCAATTTTTAAACTTACTATAAAGCAATGGTAATTAAGACAGTGTGGTACTTGCACGAGGATAAACATGTAGACCAATGAAATTGAAGTCAGCATCCAGAAATAAAACCACAGGTCTATGATAAATTGATTTTCAAAATAGGTGCCAAGACTATTCGAAGGGGAAAAGAATATCTTTTCAACAAATGGTGCCAGGACAACTGGATAGCCACTTACAAAAAGATGGAGTTAGACCTTACCTCACACCATATACAAAATTTATTTCAAAATGGATCAAAGACCTAAATTTAAGATATAAATCTATAAAACTCTTAGAAGAAAACATAAGGATAAATCTTCATGATCTCAGATTTGCTAATGGATTCTTAGATATGATACCAAAAGCAGAGGCCACAAAAGAAAAAAAAATAGATAAACTGGATATCATCAAAATTAAAACTTTTATGCATCAAAGGACATTATCAAGAAATGAAAATACAGCTTATAGAATGGGATAAAATATTTGCAGTTCTTATATTTGATAAGGGTTTACTAACCAGGACATTTAAAGAACTCTTAGAACTTAATAGCAAACAAACAAACAAAAAAAACACTGAAATTATAAAATGGGCAAAGGAATTGGATAGACATTTTTCCAAAGAAGGTATATAAATGATCAACAAGTCATGAAAAGGTACTCAGCCTCACTCATCATCAAGAAAATGCAAGTCAAGGGCGCCAGGGTGGCTCAGTCGTTAAGCGTCTGCCTTCGGCTCAGGTCATGATCCTGGAGTCCTGGGATCAAGCCCCGCATCGGGCTCCCTGCTCCGTGGGAAGCCTGCTTCTCCTCTCCCACTCCCCCTGCTTGTGTTCCTGCTCTCGCTATGTCTCTCTCTGTCAAAAAAAATAAAATCTTTAAAAAAAAAAAAAGAAAGAAAATGCAAGTCAAAACACAAAGAGGTATCACCTGACACTTGTTAGAATGGTCACACACACCCCAATGTTTATAGCAGCAATGTCCACAATAGCCAAAATATGGAAAAAGCCCAGATGTCCATTGACAGATGAATAGATAAAGAAGATGTGGTGTATATTTATACAATGGAATATTACTCAGCTATCAAAAAGAATGAAATCTTGCCATTTGCAATGACATGCATGGAACTATAGGGTATTATGCTAAGCAGAATAAGTCAGTCAGAAAGACAAATACAATATAATTTCACCCATATGTGGAACTTAAGAAACAAAACAGATGAACATAGCGGAAGGGAAGAAAAAATAAATTAAGATAAAAACAGAGAGGGAGGCAAACCAGAAGAGACTGTTGACTATAGGAAACAAACTGAGGATTGCTGGAGGGGAGGTGGGTGGAGGGATGGGGTAATTGAATGATCAATCCCACTTCAGGGCATATATCCAAAGGAATTAAAATTATTATCTTGAGAGATGTCTACACTCCCATGTATATTGCAGCCTTATTCACAAAGACATGGGAACAACTTAAGTGTCCATCCATGGATGAATGGATAGACAAAATGTGGTGTATACATATACAAAGGAATGTTATCCAGCCAATAAAAAAAGAAGGAAATCCTGCCATTTGGGAAAACATGGATAGATCTTGAGGACCCGATGCTAAGTGAAATAAGTCAGACAGAGAAAAACAAATACTGTATGATCTCACTTATATACAGAACCTAAAAACACTGAACTCATAGAAACAGAATAGATTGATGGCCACCTGGGACTGGTGGTGGGGGAAATGGAGAGAGTTGGTCAAAGGATACAAACTTTGAGTTGTAAGATGAGTAATTTCCAGGGAAGTAATGTACAGCATAGTGACTATAGTTAATAATATTGTATGGTATACTTGGAAGTTGCTATGAGAATTAATCTTAAATGTTCTCACCATAAGAAAAAAAAATGGTGATTCTGTGAGGTGATGGATGTATTAACTAACCTTATTGACATAAACATTTTGCAATTTATACATATATCAAACCATCACATTATATACCTTAAAATTACACAGTGTTATCAATTATATCTCAATAAAGCTGGAAAAAATAATATACTCAACAACATTACTCAGAGAAATGCAAATAGAAACCACTAAGATACCACTGCACACTCACTAGGACAGTTATAATTTTATTTTTTAATTTTTTATTTATTTAAGTAATCTCTAAACCCAACGTGGGGCTCAAACTCACAACCCTGAGATCAAGACTTGCATGCTCTTCCACCTGAACCAGCCAGGCACTCCAGGAAACTTACAATTTTAAAAAATGGAAAATAGCAAATGTTGGGGAGGATGTGATGAAATTTGGAGCTTCATACATTGCTAGTGGGAATCTAAGATGGTACAGCCACTTTAGAAAACAGTTTGGCATTTCCTTAAAAAGTTTAACATAGAATTATTATATAAACCAGTAACTCCCCTTCTAGGTATATTTCCAAGATAACCATGTTCAAGAAAAACATGCATGAAAGTGTTCATAGCAGCTTTATTCATAATAGCCCAAAAGTGGAAACAACCCAAAAGTCCATCAACAGATGAATGGATAAAGAAAAGGTTATCCATACAATAGAATATTATTCAGCCACAAAAAGGAATGAAATATTGATACATGCTACAACATGGAAAACCTTAAAAGCATTAGGCTAAGTAAAAGAAGCCAGACACAAAAGACCATATATGGTATGATTCCTCTTATATGAGATGTCCAGAATAGGCAAATCCATAGAGACAGAAAAGCAGATTAGTGGTTGTCAGGGGCTGGGGGCTGGGAACATGGGGAATGACTGCTTAATGAACATGGGTTTCTTTTTGTTGTGATGTAAATGTTCTGTAATTAGATAGTGGTGATTGTTGGACAACATTGTCAATGTACTAAAAGCCACTGAATTGTATACTCTTAAAGGGTTAAAATGGTGAGAAAAAATGCATTGGGTCAGGGAGGGGTAGGAGATGCTATCCTCAGGGAATAGCCAAACTAGTTTTGAGGATGTGAGATAGATATAGATATATATATATATAGGTGTATATATATATAACACAAGATAAAACATGCCCCCCATTAATCAATCAAAAGCAATGAAGGAAATGAGAAGAAAACAAAATACCAGACTAAAGTATTAAAAATTTATGAACATTTCAAAACATGAAGAACAAAATTAAAAAGCAAAGCATAGGCTATGAGAATATTAGCAATGAACAGGACAGATAGTTTTGTGTGTGTGCGTGTGTGTGCATGCGTGTGTATAATGTACTACTCATAAATTAGTAAGAAACAACCATAGAAAAGATATAAAAGCATGAACAGAACAAGAAATACAAGTAGCATCTGGATTTGCAAAAAACAAAAACAAAAACAAAAAACATTCAACCTCTCTAGTAATTAAAGAAGGGCAAATTAAAATGAGATGCCAGTTTTAGTCCATCAAATAGTTATTTTAATAATAATACTCAATGCCGCAATAGTCTAATAAGGCAGACATCATCATGTATTGCTTGTATGATTATAAACTATTATAATCCAGAAAAGAATTGAAACACAGGTATCAAGGAGCCTTAAAAATGTTCAAACTCCATCTAAGATTCCATAGCTTTTTAAAAAGGAGATACATAGGTGTGGACTGAAATACAAGGATTTTTTGTTGGAATATTAGGATTTTTAAGTAAAGTATTCATTGCTCATTCAAACAATAACAAGTACGAAAAAGAGCAAAACAGTCAACCAAAATGTTACCACCTAAGTAATAACTGTCATGAAAATAAGGTGACCATATTCCAAATACATTTCTGAACCTGTATACAGAAAGATGGGTAGGTGAGGTTGGTTGGTAAGTGTTTCAGTAGATGGGAATGATTTCATAAAAATAGTCCCATATAATACTATTCTTAGGAAAACAAACCATTCCACTTATTTAATTTACAGAAAAAAATAGAAAAGTGAAGTAAAACTAGGGGATTATTAAAGTTTCTTTACCATAAGAGAGTTCATTTATAAAATAATAACTTTAAAAATATTGTATTAGTTTCCAAGGGATGGTGTGACAAAGGACCATAAACTAGGTGATACAAAAGAAATTTATTATCTCACAATCCTGGAGGTCAGTAGTCTGAAATCAAAGTGTTGGCAGGGCCATGCTCCCTCTGAAATCCCTAGGGAAGTCTCTGGTCCAGGCTCTCTCCCAGCTTCTGGTAACCACAGGCATCCCTTGACGGGTAGATGGCCATCTTCTCCGTGCATGCATGTCCCTGTCCAAATTTTCCCCTTTCTATAGGCACACTGAGCATGTTGGGTTAGGCGCCACCCTAATGACTTCATCTTCACTTGATTACCTCTGTCACAAACCCTATCCTGGGGCTTCTGGGTGGCTCAGTCAGTTAAGCATCCAACTCTTGATTTCGGCTCAGATCATGATCTCAGGGTCGTAAGATCCAGCCTTGCATAAGGCTCCATGCTCAGTGGGGAGTCTGCTTGAGATTCTCTCCGCCTTCCTCGGCCCCTCCTCCCACTTGCACATGCGCCCTCTCTGTCTCTCTTTCTCAAATGAATAAATAAATCTTAAGAAAAAAAACCACCCTATCTTTTTTTTTATTCTTATGTTAATCCCCATACATTACATCATTAGTTTTAGATGAAGTGTTCCATGATTCATTGTTTGTGCATAACACCCCGTGCTCCATGCAGAATGTGCCCTCCTCAATACCCACCACCAGGCTAACCCATCCTCCCACCCCCCTCCCCCTAGAATCCTCAGTTTGTTTTTCAGAGTCCATCGTCTCTCATGGTTCGTCTACCCCTCCGATTTCCCCCGCTTCATTCTTCCCCTCCCGCTACCTTCTTCTTCTTCTTTTTTTTTTCCTTAACATATATTGCATTATTTGTTTCAGAGGTACAGATCTGAGATTCAACAGTCTTGCACAATTCACAGCGCTTACCAGAGCACATACCCTCCCCAGTGTCTATCACCCAGTCACCCCATCCCTCCCACCCCACCCCCCACTCCAGCAACCCTCAGGTTGTTTCCTGCAATTAAGAATTCCTCATATCAGTGAGATCATATGATACATGTCTTTCTCTGTTTGACTTATTTCACTCAACATATTACCCTCCAGTTCCATCCACGTCGTTGCAAATGGCAAGATCTCATTCCTTTTGATGGCTGCATAATATTCCATTGTATATATATACCACCTCTTCTTTATCCATTCATCTGTCGATGGACATCTTGGCTCTTTCCACAGTTTGGCTATTGTGGACATTGCTGCTATAAACATCGGGGTGCACATACCCCTTCGGATCCCTACTTTTGTATCTTTGGAGTAAATACCCAGTAGTGCAATTGCTGGATCATATGGTGGCTCTATTTTCAACTTTTTGAGGAACCTCCATAGAGTTTTCCAGAGTGGCTGCACCAGCTTGCATTCCCACCAACAGTGTAGGAGGGTTCCCCTTTCTCCGCAACCCCGCCAACATCTGTCGTTTCCTGACTTGTTAATTTTAGCCATTCTGACTGGTGTGAGGTGGTATCTCATTGAGGTTTTGATTTGGATTTCCCTGATGCCGAGCGATATTGAGCACTTTTTCATGTGTCTGTTGGCCATTTGGATGTCTTCTTTGGAAAAATGTCTGCTCATGTCTTCTGCCCATTTCTTGATTGGATTCTTTGTTCTTTGGGTGTTGAGTTTGATGAGTTCTTTATAGATTTTGGATACTAGCCCTTTATCTGATATGTCATTTGCAAATATCTTCTCCCATTCTGTCGGTTGTCTTTTGGTTTTGTTGACTGTTTCCTTTGCTTTGCAAAAGCTTTTTATCTCGATGAAGTCCCAATAGTTCATTTTTGCCCTTGCTTCCCTTGCCTTTGGCGATGTTTCTAGGAAGAAGTTGCTTCGGCTGAGGTCAAAGAGGTTGCTGCCTGTGTTCTCCTTTAGGATTTTGATGGACTCCTGTCTCACATTGAGGTTTTTCAACCATTTGGAGTCTATTTTTGTGTGTGGTGTAAGGAAATGGTCCAGTTTCATTCTTCTGCATGTGGCTATCCAATTTTCCCAACACCATTTGTTGAAGAGACTGTCTTTGTTCCATTGGACATTCTTTCCTGCTTTGTCAAAGATGAGTTGACCATAGAGTTGAGGGGCCATTTCTGGGCTCTCTATTCTGTTCCATTGATCTATGTGTCTGTTTTTGTGCCAGTACCATGCTGTCTTGATGATGACAGCTTTGTAATAGAGCTGGAAGTCCGGAATTGTGATGCCGCCAGCTTTGCTTTTCTTTTTCAACATTCCTCTGGCTATGCGGGGTCTTTTCTGGTTCCATACAAATTTTAGGATGATTTGTTCCATTTCTTTGAAAAAAGTGGATGGTATTTTGATGGGGATTGCATTGAATGTGTAGATTGCTCTAGGTAGCATTGACATCTTCACAATATTTGTTCTTCCAATCCATGAGCATGGAACGTTTTTCCATTTCTTTGTGTCTTCCTCAATTTCTTTCATGAGTATTTTATAGTTTTCTGAGTACAGATCCTTTGCCTCTTTGGTTAGATTTATTCCTAGGTATCTTATGGTTTTGGGTGCAATTGTAAATGGGATCGACTCCTTAATTTCTCTTTCTTCTGTCTTGTTGTTGGTGTATAGGAATGCCACTGACTTCTGTGCATGGATTTTATATCCTGCCACTTTACTGAATTCCTGTATGACTTCTAGCAGTTTTGGTGTGGAGTCTTTTGGGTTTTCCACATAAAGTATCATATCATCTGCAAAGAGTGAGAGTTTGACTTCTTCTTTGCCAATTTGGATGCCTTTGATTTCTTTTTGTTGTCTGATTGCTGTGGCTAGGACTTCCGATACTATGTTGAATAGCAGTGGTGATAGTGGACATCCCTATGGTGTTCCTGAACTGAGGGGGAAAGCTCTCAGTTTTTCCCCATTGAGAATGATATTCGCTGTAGGTTTTTCATAGATGGCTTTTATGATCTTGAGGTATGTACCCTCGATCCCTATACTCTGAAGAGTTTTGATCAAGAAAGGACGCTGTACTTTGTCAAAAGCTTTTTCTGCATCTATTGAGAGGATCATATGATTCTTGTTCTTTCTTTTGTTAATGTATTGTATCACATTGATTGATTTGCGGATGTTGAACCAACCTTGCAGCCCAGGGATAAATCCCACTTGGTCATGGTGAATAATCCTTTTAATGTACTGTTGGATCCTATTGGCTAGTATTTTGGTGAGAATTTTTGCATCCATGTTCATCAGGGATGTTGGTCTGTAATTCTCCTTTTTGATGGGGTCTTTGTGTGGTTTTGGGATCAAGGTAATGCTGGCCTCATAAAATGAGTTTGGAAGTTTTCCTTCCATTTCTATTTTTTGGAACAGTTTCAGAAGAATAGGTATTAATTCTTCTTGAAATGTTTAAAAACCACCCTATCTTAAAATAAGGTCACATTCTGAGGTGCTGGGGTTAGAACACCAATGTATCTATTTAGGGGAATATAATTCAACCCATAAAAATGTATAAATGAGATAAATCTTCCTTGAGAAAAAATATTCTGAAAATATCATAAGAAGTTTGAGTTAATGTTTTTTAACTCCATGGTCCAATTTGAGACAGTATTGATTGACCCTTTGCTATGAAAGATGAGTAAATTAGACTGTTATAGTATTTCCTCCTTTCCTGCCTTATTTCCCAATTTTGGGGTATATCAATAATTTTGCTTTTTTAACATTTAGATTTAAATTCTGTTACGTAACTATAATTCCTGGAGTTGTAGTTTGCTTTAGTTGTAGTTTGCTTTACTTAAATTGATTTAATGCTAACATAGTTCTTTTAGCAAAGCATCTCCATTCTAGAGTTCTGTGTATTGGTTCATCTTATGGTGGCTCAATGCCATCAACCAGCTTTTTTTTTTTTTTTTTTTTTTTTGAGCAGAGAGCTCTTGTTTATAATCTCTGAGTTCCTAAAAGTTTGAAAATAGAGTACTCCTCTATTGCACCTATGTATAACAGACAATTTGGCTGAATATAACAATCATGAGTCACACTCTCCCCCCGTGGATCATGCAGACTTTGCTCTACCATCCTCTGCCTTGGTGTGTGGCACCAGCTTTTCTGCTACTCTTCTCCATTCATGCTGTCAATGGCTGGATTTCAACGGAGTAGTTTCTCTGGAAGGGTTCCTAGATGCTGAGTCCCTACATTGCATATTTGAACGAAAATTTTACCTTTTGCCTCTACACTCCCACAATCGCTTGGTCAGATGTGTTCATGTTCACTCCCTCTGTCGTTCCCTCAGAACTCTAAGCATTGAACACCTTTGAGCTCAGCTTGATTTCCCTCCTTGAAGGTGGTTTGCTTTTCTGTTTGGATGCCAGAGGAATTATTTCTTCATTATTCCAGTTTGGTGGTAACAAGATACTCTGTTTTATCACTCTGATTCTGTTTTCCTCAGGAACATGGTATGCCCTTTCAATCCTTAGATAACAGAATGAAATGTATTTTTGATTCTACATGGGTTCTCTTCAGGAGGGACACCGATTATCCTCGCTTCTGAGTCAGCATTGTCTTTCACAGGTCTTATCTTTCTACCTGCCTGCCTCTCAGCTCTTTTTTTCCTCAGCTTTCATCATTATTACAGCAACCCTTTTCTGTCTGTCAGAAATACAATTGTCAGCTGTCTGATTTCATTCTTTTATAAATCATTCATGATTTCTGTGATATTGTGATGTGAGTCCTCGATTTCCTTAGTGTTGTGAGCTCTCCTTTCATCTTTTTGCATTGGGGTTGCCAAAAACTTCTTAAGACAAAGTCTTAAGCAGGCTCCATGCCCAGAGTGGAACCCAACGTGAGGATCAGTCTCACAACCCTGAGATCATGACCTGAGCCAAAATCCAGAGTCAGACAACTAAGGGACCGGGCCACCCAGATGCCCCAGGTTGTTTCACTGGATTCAGATTCTGGTTAAGTTCCTCTGTAGTACAACATACACATTGGAAGTTTTCTTTTTATCTTGGGTTGTGTTTTCTCCCAGGTGGAGGTTTTCATTTCTCTTGTGCAAGCAATAGCCTTTCTTTCATTTGTTTGTGTTGTTCTTTCCAGGTGGGATGGTTACTATAATATGTTTGCTTAGTTGCTACATGGCTTCTTTTCATCTCTCCCGTGCTTGACTCAGGTGGTTCTGATTAGATTTTTCTATGCAATGTGGTTAGATTTTTCTAGACTCACTTCCCATCATATCTGATAACTGTTCTTCCTTCTCAAGCTATATTAATAGCTGTTATACTGCAATACAAGCATGTTTTGGTGGTCTTAGGCAGTGCTTCCTAACATATTTCACAGCAAGAATATAATATCCTAGAAAAATCGTGAGTTGGGACAGACTGTCTGCATTGGCTTTGATCCTAAGATCCCGGTGATAGCGAGTGAAGGATATGAGGTTTTTCTCCAGACAGCATGCTCACACCCTTTCTCTGCTTCTCTCCAGATGTGGGGTGATTAGGGAGAAGCCCAGCACTTGGTTCAGCCACCTTGTTTCCCCAGCCTGGCTTCTGACTAGATTCCATGAATCTAAGTGCTCAGTGACAGCAGGTTATTTGAATAAGTAATCCTTATAACTGCACAGTAAATTGTCATTAAATATATTTTTGAAATTATTATATGAGAAAACAAAATTTTCACAGTGTCATACACATTAGATCAAACCATGTGTACAGTATGACCCATTTATGTTTTGGTTGTTTAGAGGAAAGAAGGAAGGAAGGAAGGAAGGAAGGAAGGAAGGAAGGAAGGAAGGAAGGAAGGAAGGAAGGAAGGAAGGA
>NC_058413.1:58813210-58834119 GCF_002201575.2 Neomonachus schauinslandi | reverse complement strand
GGAAGGAAGGAAGGAAGGAAGGAAGGAAGGAAGGAAGGAAGGAAGGATGGAAGGAAGGGAGGGAGGGGGGAAGAGAGAGAGAGAGAGAGAAAGAAAGAAGAAAAGAAAGAAAAAGAATCCAAAGAGAAGATATGCGTTTGCATATGCATTTTTAGAGCCTGGAAGGAAATACATTGAAGTGTTGAAGGCTGTTATTCTGGGTGGTTACTTAACTTCTTGCAGCTTCCGTTACATCCAGGGAAACAGAAACTGCTCTGAGTATTTGAAACAGAGGAAATTTATTGTGAAGAACTGGATACACAAGAGATGGAGAGCTGAAAAGCCCAACAGGGAAGAATGAGGCAACTCAACGATTGGCCACAGCAAGAAACTGCAAACCCCACGCCCGAGGTCAAAGGGAGTAATGATGTTTCCACAGCCCAGGGCTGGGGTGTCCCCGGAGAAGCCGGAACCACAGCTGCCTGTCTAGTGGAAGATGGTGCTGCAGAGGAACAAGGCCTCCCTCCATCGCCCCTCCGACCAGTGCCCCGCACCTGGCAGCACCCAGGGGAAGCCAGCCAGGCAGGGTCAGCGCCCCTGCCAAAATAGAGAGAGGAGACAAAGTTTTAAGAGACAAATATGAGGGCAAACAGGACCAGGTCCAGGAGTTTCCTCTCCCATAAAACAGGACGAACCCCTACCTGGGACCCCCTACCTGCGGGGGGGGGGGGGGCGACTTGTTGAAAAGAATAACGGCTAAAAGGCCAAGGGTCAGGACCAGGGCTCGCCAGGTGAGTCCCCTTCTTTAGGGATGGAAGGATGCCAGGTGCCATGGGACCCACGGAGGGTGTTAGCAGCTGCGTGGATGCGTCAGGGGCAGGTGGGAGGGCCACTGGACATCTCAGTGACATTGTCCAGCTGGAGCCAGGGGAACAGTGGCCAGGAGCTGAGGCATAAGCCACAGGTGACTCAGACTGTGAGAAAGCCCAGGAGATGGGAGAGGTATTGTCACTGCCACGGTGGGGACGGGGACGGGCCTGCCGCTCTCACATGCAGTCAGCTCCATCTCACGCCTCTCCCGCCCCTGTCCTGAAGTCTACCCCAAGAGGCGCCCTTGGTACCTGCCCACACATCTAGAAGCGTCTCAAGCAACGGCTGTGAGAGCAAACCTGTGAATACCAAGCATATGCTGACAGCACCCACCCCACCCCCAAATCACGACACCCCTCTGTGTGGGATTTCTCAGAGTTATTTGCCTCATCCTTGTCTTTTCCTCCCATTCTTACAAGTGTGGGATCATAGCCGCCAAACAGCCTCCTTATTAGCATCAGAACTATAGTCAAAACACATTATGCTTGGCTAATACATTTATTTTTTATGTAATGGAAATGCCATCAAAGCATAGTTAATCAGAATTGAATTAAATCATAATCGGAGCTCTTGTGCACAAGGAAGAGAAATTATTCTTTATTGTTGCAGACTGAAAATGTGCCAATTGTAATTTACTTTTTTAAGTAAATGACCATGTTGCCCAGAGGGGTGTGTCCGAGCCTGGCTCTCCAAGGTAGTCAGTGCCCAGGTACCTTATGTCCACAGATGTGGCAGTGGTGGGAGAAGGCACACATCCAGGGTGACCCTGCCTAGCTGGGCAACCTCTCTAAGGCTTTTTCCTTCTCTCTGCGAGAGGGATTCTGACACCTGCCACAGAGAGGGGCTCCGAGAAGCTAATGAATAGGTAGTCAAAGCCTCTGGTCTCTGGTTCGTCCCTGGTAGAAATAGCTCAGACCCGTGTCCGGTTCCTGGGCCGTGACCTGTCCACCATCCCAAGGCTCCTAACCTGTGCCAGTGACTCCAAATCTGGCCACCCAGTGGCAGTACAGGGAAATCCTTTTAAAAGACATAGAACCCGGTTCCTACCTGGTTCCTACCCAGAGCCTTCTTTATTTTTTTTTTTAATTCAAGTATAACGAATATATAGTGTTATTTTAGTTTCAGGTGTACAAAATAGTGATTCAACAACTCTATCCATTTCTCAGTGCCCACCAAAATAAGTGTAGTCTTAATCCCCTTATCTGTTTCACCCATCTTCCCAACTCCCCCACCCTCCCTTCTGGCAACCACCAGTTTTTGTCTGCATTTAACAGTCTGGGTTTTTTGTTTGTTTGTCTCTTTTTTTCTTTATTTGTTAGTTTGTTCCCAGGGCCTTCTTATCAAGCTCTCTAGAGATAGGGCCTGAGACTCTTCAGGATTTTTGGTAAGCTCCCAGGTTCTGATTATAGACAGGTTTGAGAACCACTACACTAGACCTCAGTAATCCTCCCAGTGACTAGAACAACCATGCCCATGTGTGTTTCTAATGGAACAGGTTAAAACAGACCAAGCCTATAGTTTCTCAGAGGCCTAAAGAACTTTCACGTAAATGGAATAGCTCAAACCAAGCTCAAGCAAGCATGTGCACACATGCATAAGTAGGAAACTTCCATCACCAAATCACACGGCTCTTATTCACTGTCCTACTTCAATGTCTGGCGGGAAGCTGTTGGCATCCACCTGTAGGAACTCCTTCTCCTCCCAAGCCATGATTTGGGAATCTTTTTCCTCTCCTCCTCTACAGAACATGTAGAACAAGTGAGAATCTTTGTAATCACCCTGTAATGAGGGTGGGAATCATGTCCTGGGCAACGAGTCTGATGAACCTAACAGTTCCCACCCTTGGCAATGATTCATGACCCAGAATGGACTCACATAGGTGTTCACTTCACTCAGCCCTGCCTTCCCAGAACTTCCAGGCCAAGGTCACACACAGGAAGGGAAGGAATAGGAGCTCGGGTTTCCTAGGATCTTTGAGCTCTCTAGGTAGAGTCTCCAAGAGCAAGGCCATCCAGAAGTGGTGAGGGATGCTGTAGCTTAGAATTATTACCTCCCGAGCACTTACGAGGCAGACCAAGTCATGACCTGCAAGCATAGACACTGTTACTTTTCACGTTAAAAAATAAGAAAAGTGAGGCTCAGACAACTGTCTGATATCATGGCACATCCACTTGTACCAGGATCTGAGCTGACATCGATGCGCCCTTCCCATTCCGCCATACATATTCCCCCAAAGTCTGTGCGTCTTGACCAGAAGAACAGGAAACACAGCAGAGAGGGGAGGAAAAGAAAGCCTCTCACTAAGGGACATCTTTTACCCACACACTGATTCACAAACACCGACCGTGGGATTTGCAAAGGCTGGACTCATTGAATGAGAACGTATTACTGGGGGAAAAGGACAGAGATTCAGGTAGGAACATGGGTTTAGAGTCAGACAGCCCTGGGTTCATTCCCATCCCATTTCCTGCATTTCCTACCTATGCGTGCTTGGGTAACTTAGTGAGCTATTCTGGGCAGATTGCCCATCTGTAAAAACGGGAATAATACTTGCCTCGTGGGTTACATAAGGGTTACAGCAAATGTGTGTGAGTACTTAGCATCGAGCCTAGCAAGTAGCAGGTGTTCGTTCATCAAGTGTTGGCTGACACTATCAGTGGCCGTCAGAGTAGTAAAACATCTAACATGACAGAGCGCCTGACACACGGTAAAAGTGCCCCACACATACTATTCCTCCCGTGCCTCCTCCTAGGCTCAAACGCCCCAGGCTCTCTGCAGCCAAAGAATCTGGGGGCCTGGATTCTGGAGCTAGCTGTGTCTCTTCCAGGCTCCGTGTCCTTAGGGGTGGTCACGTTACCCCTCTGGACTCTGGCTTTTTCCTCTCTCAACTGAAGAAGTTGAGCTAAAAGGATGCTGCTTGAACTGCCCTTGGGACAGAATGGGGTGTCAGTGCGCATGCGCTGAGTGGAGGGGGCCTAGTGTCCCACCTCATGGTCTCCAGAACCTAAATAGGCAAGAACAGTTCCCTGCAAACTGATAGGGTCAACAGGATTTGGCAGGACCACCCCCTCCCCTGTGGTTATGGCAGGCCCCGAATTTTCCAGCCTCGGTCTCTAACCACTGAGGAAGGGATGACCTGACAGTGAACCTGGTTGAAATGAATTATGGTTCAGTTAAAACAAAACAAAACAAAACACTTGAAATACTATAGTTGGGAGGCAGGCAGGAGACATTACAACCAAAAACAAGGGAGCAAAGAGGGTGCGAGCTTTTAAACACATATATTAAAAGCATTTAAAGCTAGCAAATGGATTTTTTTAAGTCCAGAGTGATTTCTAATGTTTGATGGCGGAGGACTAATTCCCTGAGCTCCGTTTCCAGCGGCCTTGTCTTAAGCACCAATTTCCAATATTACAATTAAAAAAAAAAAAACCTAACACACAGGGGGAAAAAAAAAAGCCTATTTTTCTCAACCCACTTAAAAACAGTAACGCCAGCTCCTCAGCCAGCCTCAGCGCTGCTAACACACCTGACCACCCTCTTCCCTGCATTAATCCTTCAGCTTCCATTGTCAGCCCTCCCCCGCCCCTGCTCCCCTGAGCCCCTCTGCCAGAGACCCTCCTCCCCTGCAGAGCCCCCCTGCTGAGGTAGGAGGGTTAGGTAAGCCCTGTTTGCAATTCCTCAGCCTAATTGCTGGGGACCACCTCTGGTGCATCCAAAAGTTTGAGGCTGACATAAAAGTGGAGATTCAAATGTCTTTTTGCTGTATTGAAGCTACTAGCTCTTTTCATTCAGTGGCTTCGCCAGAATTATTTATCAGGGTAATAAAGGATGAGGAGGCAAGGAAGAAGGTGGGATGGCGGCAAAGGAGTGTTTGGGCCAGGAATGGGGCCCTGCATTGACCAAGAAGAACACAGGGTGGGGGAAGGGAGATGCAGCGGCACAAAGCAAAAAAAACATCTGGACCGCTTAGAATTTTAACAAGGCTGGCCTCGTGGGCATTCTGTAATTTCTTGAATTGATTTATATGCTGCCTCACTCTAGAAAGGATTTGAGGAAAGTTACCAAAAAAGGGCATTCATAATCAACGTAAGAAAACATAAGAAAAGGGACAGAGGAAGAGAGAGAAAAAAAAATAATTTGGGTAAACAAAATAGGAGAAAACAAATGGGTGCAATACCGGGAGCCAAGGGCTTCCGGGCCATTGAGACAAAGGGAGTCATTTGATAGTTTACACAGGGCTTCTCATCCCAGCAGAAGAACAAACGACCATTCCTTGCGATAGGACGGACTTTTCCTATAGGAAAGCCCGTGAGAAATTCCTGATGTGGGACACTTCCTGAAAGGAGGAATGACGGACAAGTGTGAAAAGACCATGCACAGGCTCCTCCCCGTTTGCTAAAGGGAGTTTGCTCAAAACCAAAGCCTTTCTCCTACAGAGCAAGCCAGGGGACAGTTTGGGGGGCCAGGGGGCCAGGGCAAGAGGGTGCATCCGGTAGCACTCTGATCATAGCCAAGTGTCAGACCTTTCACTAGTGCATAAAAAATAATGTTCTACTTTCAGGTATTTATGGGGTGGGAGGGACCTTGAGATTGGTAGCATGGAAGAAAACATTCCCTGAGGTTACTTCTATATACGCCACATCAAAATTCAGAGTCCCTGCTGTACACTGACAATAAATTGTGCCATATTTATTCTGTGGCTTTGTTCACCTCCTGGCACAGCACTGACGGTCCCTAACAGTTTGCAAGCACAGACTGGAAGGTCTGCATGGCCATCCCTAAGCCTCCTCCCACATCCCGCTTCTGGGAGCCAGGCTTTGGAAACTGGTTCTAGAGCAGAGTTGGGCATGAGCCACACAGGCTGATAGAATCCTCACCACCACCGAGCCAAGGTGGCCTTCTGACTATCCCCATTTTACAGATGGGACAACTGAGGTTTGGAAAAAGTCCATCACTCGAGAAGCAATATGGTGCTAGTAGTGGTGTTGGTACCGAAACAGTGGGTCATGCAGCTTTGATCATGGCGCCACAGTTTCTGTGAGTTTTTCAGCAGCCATGGTATCAGAGGAAATGATATTCAGTTCACAAGATATACATAAGGTTGAAGACGAATCATTTTCTCCAGAAACATACAACTGTTTGTGATGCTGAAACTGCAAAGGTCTCCCAAGGATCCTCTAGTTGTAACATACATGAAAGTGATTGGAAAACTATGCACGCTATAAAAGTCACATTATTTTATCATCGATTAGGCAAATACTACTAATGAAGGCGAGAGGTAAACCCCCGAATCTCAGTGACTTGACATGGTAAAAGTTTATTTTCCACATGACAGTTCATTCTGAGTTGGTGAGCAGACTACACAGTCATTCAGGGACTGACGCTCCTTCCATCTGTGGCTCCACGCTCCTTGAAGTCTGGTGGCAGTAAGGAGCAAGATGACAAGTGGGAGGCATGTAGGAACCGAGCCGGGCAGTGGCACACACCCCTCCCGGCCGCGTGCCGTCGGCAGGCCTGGCTTGCGTGGACACACCTCCCTGCAAAAGTGGCTAGGCAATCGGTATGACAGTGCTGTCAGTGAGCACTCATCGTTCATGCCGCACGGTTTTCCTTGGCCCCGCCTCTCTCTTTTCCTTCCCACAGTTCCATGGGTCTCTGCGGCCCTGATGGGCTCATTACCCATCTCCCAGGCAGCCGACAGTGCAGGGCCTTGGAGAGGATGAGACATGGCGGTGATGGGAACGCATGTATGCCCACTCCCTGTGGTGGAGGGTCTCCATGTTCTTCAGCTCCATGTGGCCCTGTCAAGTGGGCCCCAAGATTAATGGCACTTTACATTTCTCATGAACAGCAGTGCGGTGTGCCCCGATCACTTTACCATCATTAATAATACAGACACGCCCCCAGGAGGCAGGCACGTGTTAGCGATGAGGAAATGGAGGTGCAGACAGAAGTGAAGTGCCCTCCCAAGGCAGCCCTGTAAAAGCCTGTAAACCAAGGAATGATTTTTCTAACTCTAGAGCTATTAATTCTCATTCTTGCTGGAGGAGAAAGCTGACTCAAGCCCTGAAGAAGGAAATAAAACAGGAGGCTTCTCGGACAGGACCCTAACGGGAGTGACGTCAATCAATCCCTCCTATGTACACAAACTGGCCTGAGTTAAAACTCAGCTCTCCTATTTGTGGGTGGGCCAAAAGGTACTTGGCCATGGGACCTCCCTCTCTGTATCTCCGTTTCCTTATCTACGCAAGTGGAGTGAGAATTGTTCTTGCCCCACTGGATTGTTATGAGGATTAAACAAAATGCTTGTTACGTTCCTGGAACCATACAAGCACATCTAGAATGTCAGCTAATTTTAGCAAGACTAAGGTGACTCTCCCGGCGAGTGACGCAGAGATTTCTGAATAACCAGCACCTGATGATACTGAGGATGTAGACTCAGGCACTCATGACTCTAACTGCGTTAGAAAGGTCAGGACTGATGGCAAGGGACAGAGTACACACAGAATTACACAAGGCAATTCTGCGTCCCCCACAGCATGCGGCACAGAGGCTTGGCATTTGTTCATGGAGAAAGAAATCAGACGGATGGCATGACCTAAGTGTGGTGACCAACCAATTTATTAACAAATAAAAAGACACCAAACATCTAATGCAATTATACCAAGACCCCTCTGTGTCTGAAATAGACCAAGTGCCTAAAAGATGTTGGATGACGATGATGATGATGATGACAATGATTATTAGTAGCTCTAAACACCCTGCCCATCTCAAATGCTTCCGTCACAAATATATTTTTAAGAAGAAGGTATCCTGCACCATGCTGAGCGTTCTACAAACTTCATGTCACTTATTTTCACCCTCCTAATCTACAACAAAGGTTTTATCTCCATTTTATAGGTGAGGAAACTGGAGTGCAGAGGGTTTGAACCCCTTGTTCAAAGGTCACCCAAGTAATCGGTAGGGCCAGGAGCCGAACCCGGTTCTATGCGCCTGCAGGGCTGGAACTCTTCCCTACCAAGGTGCACTGCCCCACCAGGGCACACTGGCTTCACCCCCTCACAGCTGCCCTGGGAACACCGGCCTCTAAGCCTGTGATTATTAACCAAGGGCTGATGAATGGAATCCCTGCTCAGAACCTTGCTTTCTCTACAGCCCAAAGCCAATAGTTTAATCACCTTGTGTTTCAGTTTCTTCATCTATAAGAAAAACTTATACTTACCTACACACAACAGGACTAGGAAGATTAATCGGATGCTCCAGAACTGCTTTTAAGATGAAAAATATGGATTATTTGCATTATTATTTTAATAGCCTTGGACTTAGGCATCCCCAGTTTACACGGACATGAAGAGCTTGGAAGAGGGAGATTGGTAAGATTCATTTTCTCCAGCCTTGTCCTCTGAGCCAGGCAGGGAAACATAGATACCTCTTGACCTGAAGTTTAAGGTGGATCACCCCACACCCAGCCTGGTTGTGCCGTGGCCCCGAGGGCTGATGGCCACCCATAGTCATCTGAGAAGCTGACATCCAAAGAATCATAGAACAACAGTCTACTATCTGTCCCCACAGCCAGAATGTGAGCACACCAACGGCAGGGACGTCATCTGCCTTTATGTATATCCTCACCACTTAGACTAGGGTCTCATACGTAATGGTCCTTAAGAAATATATGTTGAAGGAATGAATGATTGGAGTGAGTGAGTGAGTAAGTCGATGAATGAACAGCAAAATAAACCAGGAAATGTCAGAGAATAGAGAACATGCAGGAGATTCTCCTCACCTGAAAGGAGAAGCAGAGGAATCTTCCAATGGCCATCCATATAATGAGCACCTACTATGTGCCAGGCACCGTGCCAGGTCCCAAGATAGAAACAAAATTTGACAGTCCTTACTCTCAAGGAGTCCACAGTCTAAGAGAAAGAGTATCAGCTTCACTGATGGTTATAGTACAGTGAGTATGGGCTCTGGTAGACCACTAGAGTGTCACATGAGGGATTACATTCTCCTGGAAGGTTAGGGAAGACAGAGGAAGTGGCATTCAGGCTGGACCTCATGGAAGAACAGGGTCTCCCTGGGATTTGGTAAGGAAGGCTCTTGCGGTAGAATGGCAGAGATTTGTGTGTGTGGTTCACTAGTGCACCCCTGCATCCTCAGCCCTGCTCTAGTAGCAGGTGCATAGCAAGATCCCATGAACGAATGTTTGGTGCACCTGCATTCCAGACAGGCTGTAGCAGAAGCAAAATTATGAACTTGCAAGGATGATGAAGAACTACTTTGTGCTACAGTGAGGCAGGAACGTGTTATTTGCCGAGGAGGGGGAAGGTAGTAACAAGAGATGGGGCTGGTAAAATGAGGCCATGAACGCTACTCTCACACTCAGGAATTTGGAATGTTTCCTGAACTCTGTCCTTGAATATTTCAATTTAATCTTTCGAGCAAAAAAAATTTTTTTTCTTCCAGGCTTTCCTCTGCCAGGCCTGAGGGCATGCTCATAAAATGTAAAATCTGTTTAAATAATTAAATCTGTGGCCAAGAGCAGTGGTCAGGGTAGAGGACGCTGGCCGTTCCTAGTACTTGGCTCAGCCCAGGAGCATCTGGGAAAGTGGGTGAACAGACGGTGTGGCCCTGGGGTGGCGGGGAAGCGCCGAGTCAGCACTCTGGACTTGGTTTGGGATGAATTATGGAGAGGAGGCGGGACAGTCATGGGACCAGCCCTCTGGCAGCCCCTCACCTTGCTGACAGATAGAGGGAGGCTTTGATGCCCCTTCTGTTCCACTCCCCTCTTTAGGGTCCACACCACTCTAACTCTGGCAGGAGGGTGAGGGTGGGGGTGGAGACGGACATAGGAGGGGCCCCACTCAGAGAAAAACCCACTAATTCTGGCTGGGCTTTAAGGAGGGTGAGACCCCAAAGGTCTGCGGAGACTGAGTTGGCGTCAGGGGGAACTTAGGAGAGGAGGGAGAAGTAGGGCCGCCTCCACCCTAAAGCCATCAGGGCAGGACCCTGCCTCCCTGGTTGGCCCCACTACGTTCATCTACTTACTGCTTTGGAATTGAGCACCTACTATGTGCCAGGCTCTTCACATGCATTATTTCCAACAGTCCTAGACAAACGAGATCCAAAAGCTAACCCTACCGCTCAGCTGGATGAATTCAGGAAACTTATTTAATCTCCCTGTGTGACAGTTTTCTCATTTTTAAAAATGGGAGAAATAACAGGGCGGTTGTGAGGATTCAGTCACATGGTCACATTCGGGGCAATCACTCAGAGCACTGCCTGACTCATAGTAAAGGATATATAACTGTCAGCTCCGTTGACCATCCAACTAGCAAATCCTCACTGAACATCTGCCCATATGCCAAGGTCTGCAATACATGTTTTCTGTATAACCTTGTTCATTCATTCATTCCATGAGTATTAATAAGTACCTACTGCTTGCCAGATGCCAGGTGAGGTAGTCCCTCTGCATGATATCATGGATTCATTTTAGAGGCAAGTACTGAGTTTGTAGTCTGAGGCAGACCAGACCTGGGGATTCCATAGTGCATAATTTCACTAATGCTCCCTATATTAGTTTCCTAAGGCGGCCCTAACAAAGCACCACTGACTAGGTGGTTTACACAACAGAAAGCAATTGCGTCACGGTTCTGGAGGCCAGGAGTCCAAAATCAAGGGTCTGTGGGGTTAGGTCTTTCTGAGGACCATGAGGAAGAATCTGCTCCATGCCTGTCTCCTGGTTTCTGAGGATGGTCTGCTAGGGATCACAGGCATTCCATGGGTTGTAGAAGCATCACCCTTAGATCTCTGCCTCCGTGTTCACATGGCCTTCTCCCTGTGTGTGTCTGTGTCCAAAGTTCCTCTTTTTATAAGGACAGCAGTCCTTTTAGATTAGCATCCACCCCAATGACCTCGTTTTACCATGATTGCCTCTGTAAAGACTCTATCTCTAAATAAGGTCACATTCCGGTTAGGACTCCAGCCTTTCTTATCTGGGAGCTGCAATTCCACCCATAACATGGCCTAACGATACCCCTTTCTTCTACGACTTCACACGCATTCTCAGGCATGCAACAAACATTGACTCTGGTGGGAACCAGGTCAATGTCATCTCACCCATCCACTCCTTGAGCAAATGTTTCTTCCTTGAATGTTCCAGACTCCATTATAGGCCCTTCAACCTACTTGCTAATGTCTTGTGACTTCAGGTCCGCCTCAAAGCCCACAGTCCTCCCAAAGTAGCTGCTACCTCCCGAATTTGGGAATCTTTGCTTCTCCTGTGGCCCACGTCAAGGAAAACCCATTTTCTCCCTCCGAGGTGTCTTAACGCTGCAGTGAGTATGCTGCTGAACAGACAATTTAAAAAAACACTGCCAAGAACGGGCAAAAATCCTATTAGTTGTTGGGCAGAGCTAAAAAGAGCCTTGCACGGACTAGTTGAGGGGGCATTTGGTGCCACAGTCCATCTCCAGTACACAGAAGGAGTGGGGAATTGCTGGCTGTGGTGGAGGCTTAGTTAGGATAAAGGCAGAGGAGGAAAGAATAGACAAGTTCACCCTTAATGAGAAATGACCTTCATAACTCCCTGGGTCTCCCTAGAGTTTCCTTTGTAGAATATTACATTTTTCCATATCTAATTCCAATCCATCTGTCTTATCACCAGTGTGGAAATATTAATAAAGATAGTTTTGTTTAGGCCTTTTATTTATTATAATATATTTACAATGATTTTCTTCTCCTTTTCCCCTTTATATTCTTTTCTCTTGTTTTATAGGGTCCTTGATATTTGTGTTAATATAGTTAAAGTCCCATCAGGTAAGGCTGACACCCTTGGCCCTTTGCTATCCATAGATGTCCTGGCAGGGGGCTGGACGGGTCCCTTTCTGCCCACCAAGACTTGTGGCCAGAGCTGGCTAGTAGCTTCTACACACCATACCTCATCCCGAGCTGGCCTAAAGCTCAGTCCATAGCTCTGGTTCCGCGGGAGTACCCTAGAGTTCATTTTACCTTTCCATCTGTTTTCTGCCCTCTGGGTGCACCTTGTTCCTGGCTAGCAGCTACCCTAAAGGCTGGGAATTTTCATTTGGTTTCACGTAGCCTTTGGCTCTGTTTTTTCCCTATCTGGAAGCTTAGCTAAGAAATCAGCACAGGCTTTGACACATTCTGGAATTTGAATCTGGGTCCTCCTCTCACTAGCTTCTTGCCCCATAAAATGGGGATGGAGATAGCACCTGCCTCCCAGAGGTGTGAGAAGGAAATGTCTTAATGTACTAGAGCAGGACGCCTGGGTGGCTCAGCCCGTTAAGCCTCTGCCTTCAGCTCAGGTCAGGATCCCAGGGTCCTGGAATCGAGCCCCGCATCGGGCTCCCCGCTCAGCGGGAAACCTGCTTCTCCCCCTGCCGGCCACTCCGCCTGCTTGTGCTCTCTCTCTCTCTCTCTCTGGCAAATAAATAAATAAAATCTTTAAAGAAGAAAAAATAATAATAATATGCTAGAGCACAGGGAACAGTGCCTGGCACTTAGTAAGTCTTTGTTAGTGTCAGCCTTTGTTCAAACTAACAACTCCCACTGTTTTCAGTAAGGACTGGCCAGTGACCAACTGAAGGGCTTTTGTGTCATAAATTAGCATAACAGAGCCTCTGAGAGGTCCCACAACAAATAAACCTGCTGAGCCTCATTCAGTATTTTTCCCATACTAATTCCCACAAGGAATGCGCCCTCACCCCCCAGCTGGCCTATTAACAATCCACACGCCTGTTTTCTGGGGGACACACCTTTGGGAAAAGGTGGGCTGCGTTATCTGGGGGCTGGAGAGAGACTGCAGATGGGACGGTGGTGCGAGCTAGAATTCAAGCTGTTCATCTTTCTTGCCCGGGAAAGCTCAAGAGGGGAAAGAGGGGATCAAAGGAGGGATGTGACCTGGTGATAGTCACATGGGAGGAGGCCCCCTGTCAGGCAGGCCCTGTGGATTGCGGTGGCCTCCACTTAGGTGAGGGAAGCCAGATAGAAGGCTGTGGCTCAGCTGAGAGAAGTAGCTTTAAATTGGGGTTGGTGGCTGTGGGCTAGAGAGGAAAGGTATCTATAAAAGATACTTCCGATAACAGAATGTCAGGGACAGAGCGAAGCAGGTGGGGCTGATGGAGGCAAACCCTGGACACCAGACTATAGGAGCACTACTTTGACCCTGATAGACCCAGCAATGGAAGGAAAGCCTATGGGCTTCGCAGCGCCCCCCACCTGCTGCCACACACTGAACACAGGAAGGATGGGAGTCATCCCATGTAAGGGCTGGGGAAGGGCACTCAGGACACCTGGGGGGCTCCATCTCTTAAACTGTGACTCAGGAATACCCTGGAAGCCACAAGGGAGCCAAGGGGAGCTAAATCCTTGCTAACCCGAGCTCTGTACTACAGCACGTTTCCTCTTCCTCCCCATCAACCTTTCTAACCTGTTACACGCACGCACGCACACACACATCATCATCTTCTTGACACCTGCCCTCTGGTCACATTCCCAAGGAGCACAGCACACAGGAAGTTCCAGCCTCCAGGAAAGAAAGATCTTAGACGTGGGAGGGCAGAGCCTTGGGCTCAAGGCCCAACTCCTACCCTCGGCAGCTGGATGGCTGTGGGAATTCAGTTCATGCCTCTGGGACTCAGTTTCCTCATCTGAAAAAGGGGGCTGCTAAGGCCTTGCTGAGACGCGAAGGTTAGCTAAGATGCATGTCAGCTGCCCGCACCAACAGCGAATGTTTACCAAGTGCTCCCTCCACGCTGGGACAACGACAGGCTCCTTCCGGGCTTCCTCTAGTTCTCCCTGTGTGGCAGCACTCTCCTTGCCCCTCTTCACAGTGGGGAGCCGGGACTCAAGAGGGCAGAGCAGTGAGCAGCTGGGAGGTAAGCGCACCCATGTGCTTTCGGGGGCGCCTGCAGCCACACTGAGGACTTCGTGCAGAATGGCCTCAGGGAAGTCACTTCCTATAGCAGGTGCCTCGTGTGCAGAATGGGACCTAGATGGGAGCTGCGTCCTGGGTGCTCAGTATTGCCAGGCAGTTAACCACCCCCAATGCTCAAACACCCCGTGGCCCAGGCACCAGGGATTGTTGTCCCTCCTGGGGGCTCTGGCTTCCAGCAGAGGGGTGGCCGCCACCGCCAGCAACGCCTGGATCCCTCACCCGGGAGGAGGGGGAAGCTCAGAGAGCCGAGGCAGGAAGTTATAGGCAGGCCCCTCAGAGCCCAGCCCTCGGGCAGGCAGGCTGCCTTCCGGCTTGGCATTTCTGGTGGCACCTCTGTGGCCAGGCACTAAAAATAGCCTTCAATGGCTCTGCAGCCAGCCCAGCTTCCCACTGAGGATTCTTGCCTTTTGTGGGCCGTGATCGGCTGCTTCCTTCGGGAGCTGTCTTGGCAATTAAAGCACTAGATTATCTCGGCAGAGGCTGTTCCAGAACCTAGGCTGGGCCCGCGAGGCTAGAGGGGGCCCCAGATCCAGCCTCCCATCTGAGCGGTCTCGAAGCCAGCCACACAGGCAGGGGTGGCCAGGATCCTGGGCTGGGGGAAGGGGACCATAGGGGAGGAGGATGGGAAGTGGGGGGAGTGGGGTAGAGAAACCAGGTCAGCAGAGGAGGGCAGCTGGAGCTGAAGAGAAAATCAAGAAGGGCCCGGTGCTTTCTTCCAAACTGGAATAGTCTTGAGCCAGAACAAAGAGGCCAAGTCCAGGGCAGAAGGCTATGAATTGGCACAGTCTTAACAGCCACCCATCCCTGGCAGACTGCATGCTGCCCGTGGGCTAGATGCACACTGCACCAAGCCACCCCCCAACACCCCGGGCCAGGGAGGTTAGTGGGGCTGAAATTAGCATGGGCTCTTTTGCCCAAACAAAGGGACACACTTTTGAAAACCTAATTCACAAAAGGCGCTGTGTGGATTAGCCTTGGCCCCTATCATCGGGCATCTATGTATGCCCAGTGGAGTTTTAAGCATATTCTATTCACTCATTTCATCCTCCAAGCCCTAGCAGGTTGGTTATATTTCCCCACCTTACTGAGAGCCAGAGAAGTTCAGTCAACATACCCAGGTACACAGAGCCGGAAAGCAACGGAAATGGATCTTGCTCCCTGCTCCCCCTAGACAGAAAGCTTATTAGCCGTTTGTACTATGCTACCGGAGTTAGTTATAACAACAACCATGGATGGATTGATTGTTATGACGGGCATTGTGCGACATATTTTACATATGCCCAATTCCCAGAATAACCCCACAAGTGGGAAAGGTCATCTTCAGGTTGTGGATGAAGAAAGCTGAGGGGCAGGCATGTTAAGTAAATTGCCCAAGGTCACCCATTAAATGGCCAAACTGGGATTCAAAGCAGAGTTTCCCTACTTGAGAGCCCTTGATCCTAAGAAATATAACCCAAAGCCATCTGAGGTTTCCTAGTCCTTTGAAAATTACCTAAAAGGGGACCTGTAAGCCCCTGATCTACACCTGAGCCCTCTTCAGACATCTGCAAATTCCCTGGAGCTTGGGTTCTCACTGCACAGCCAGTTCTGATTTCCCCCCATTTGCAACAATGGCTCTCACTTCCCTCAGCTGACCCAGGAAGACCAGGAGTGATTGGCCATAGCTTACTGGGGCCCTTTCCATTCCGGCGCATGACCCTTCAGCGTCGATCTTCTCCCGTCTACGTATACCGTAGACTTTACAGAAGTCTGGGAGATGGGACGGGTTGACATCACAGCAAAGCAGATGATATGAATAGGAACATGCCTCCCCTGCCTTTGAAACCCTGTAGCCACCCGACCCCCGACCCCGTGGAGGACCTCTTCACTGGCCACTGCTCCCCATGGGCAACAGTGCTCCTCCAGGTTGTACAGATGCTTCTGTCTCTTCACCCTCCTCTCCTCTGCCTCAATCCATAATTTTCTACTAAAATCTTATGCCAAGCAGTAGAACTTGATGTCCTTTCAGCCTGCCCCTCCTCTTCCTTTGCACTCCCAAAGGAAGTGGCCTCCCACTGTATTTTCTCAAATTCAGTTCTCCCCCTACAATGAGCTCTAGTGCCGGCTGTTGAAATATGTTTTTTCACCCCACTTCACCCCTTTGACATGCCGCCGCAGATGGACCAGGCTGCTCTGAGAGGCGGTGTGTTCCCTACCACTGGACATGATCAGGCAGAGGCAGAGGAGACAGATGTCAGTAATACCTTCCAGGCAGACTGCCTGGCTATGAATGCTGGCCCCATCACGTCTTGCTAAGCCTCAGGATCCTCATCTGGAAAATGGGAAGAATACTAATGCCTAATACTAGGCAACGAGAGGGTTGAATAAGATGATGTATATATAATGCTGATTATAGTGCCTGGAATGTAGTAAGCCTACAATAAAGACTAACATTGCCTGAGCTCAGGCTGCTACAACAAAGGACCATGGACCTAGTGGCTTATAAACAGTAGAAGCTGATTTCTCCCAGTTCTGGAGACTAGGAAGTCCTAGAATAAGGTGCAGACAGACTCCACTTCTGCCAAAAGCCTACCTCCCGGTTGATAGACATCCGTCTTCGCCGTTGTGTCCTCACATGACTGAAGGGAAAAGGAAGCTCTCTGGAGTCTCTTTTATAAGGACACTCATCCCACTCATGAGGGCTTCACCTCATGACCCAATCACCTTCTAAAGGCCCCACCTCCAAATAGCATCAGATTGGGGGAAAGGATTTCAAACTATGAATGTGGGGGGTGAAACATAGATCTTCAGTCCATTGCAACTATCACTGCTTTTGGTTTATGTATTATTATACTATTGTTTTCTCCCAACCCTAAGATTTTCTAAGACTCTATTTTTGTTCTCTGCTGTATCACCAGGGTCTATCTCAAGACTTGACATGTAGTAGACATTTGATAAATATTTTTAGAATAAATAAATGAATTGGAGGATGGGCAAAACACGAATAAATAAATACTAAGAGGATTGTCCTATACACCAACAGGACATCATGAATCATTCCTTAGTGCTCAATGGTTTGATTCCAATTTCTTGCTATTCATTGTGTGGATTTTCTTATTTGCCTGGTGTCACAGACAGAAGAAAGTACGGTCAGTTCTGCTGTAATGCCACGTATGTGTTGTAAAAATCTCTGTGCTGTGTATAATCGTGCACAAAAACCCACGGGCTTACAAGGGAAATGGAGTTAAGGGCACCCCATTCCAAAATTTCACAAAAGGCACCGTTCTCGTTTTAGGACGGGAATCTAATGAAAATAGTGATACAGTTTTAAATATATTCAGTGGTTCAATGCAAAAATCCTACAGTAACTATGATACTTTACCTTGAGAAAGACCAGCTGTTTGCTTGTGGACATCAGAACCCTGAGTTGTGAAGGAGAAGGATGTGAAATTGGACAGAGAGCGTGGGCCCAAATGCGGATGGGTGTAGCTCATACCACAGGCAGTGAACTAAGGGAGCTGGTGGGTGTTTGATTTGTATGCGTGTGTGTGCATTTGGCATACTCCTCTGTGGCTCTGTCCAGCTGGGTTTTTGGCATTCACTTAGTGTTTTTCACTGGAGAAAGCTGCATTATGCTCATGTCGTTCCCTACTATAAATTGCGTTAGAACAAATTCTTATTTTCAAAACAAGCATTTTAGCAGAACTGACTGTAGGTTGTTTGATGTTTGTATTTTACCGCTTATTAGTCCTCTTCTGCTTCCTCCCAAAAGTGAGTAAATAATCGGTGCCCCTTCCCTCCAATCATCCATGCTTTCAGCGTGTGCCTCTTGAGCACCTACTATGTGCGGGCACTGGAAACACAGGGATAAAAGTACAGAAGCTCCCTGACTTCAGAGAGCTTAACATTCTAAAGACAGAAGCAAAAAATAAGCAAAATATTTGTACAGGATTTCAAATGATAAGTTTTGCTCCTTGGCAGGGGCATTTGTTAAGTGTAGTAACATTGAGTTCTCCTCCACGCCGCATGTCAGCCCCCCCAGCAATCCAAATCACATCCAAGGTTATGGGGACACCCGCTGCCCCTGGTTCACATTGGGGGCACGTGCCCCCTACAGAACTAGAGGGCCAGGTTGGCAGAAAGAAAACCCCATGCTTCCTAATGGAAACTGTACATGTTCTGAGAACCTGGTAGAACACAAGAAGGCTACTTTGGAGGGTGGGTTGGCCTTGATTGTGTATAACATTTTCCCCATGCCCCAAGGAAGGGCCTTCGTCCTGCTGGGAACAGTAGACAATGCAATGTTTAAAATTCTTCAAGACCTTCCCATTTCTTTTCATTAAAACTCTAAACTCCTTGCCTTGACCTAAAAGGCTTGGTATGATCCGACTCTGGTCTAGCCTCATTTCACTCAAGTCTAGCCACACTGGCCCTGTCTTCACTTCTCAGCACATTGTCTCATCTGGGCCTTTACACTCACTCTTCCCTCTGCCTGGGATGTTCTTCCTTCGGATGGTTCGCGCTCATCCTCCCCTCAGAGAGTCCTTCCCTAATATTTATGTCGTCAAAATGTTTCTTTAATGCATAGTTTTGATCATAATCTCTAACGACCTCCTGTATTAGTTTCCTATTGCCATTGTAAGACATCACCACGACTGTAGTGGCTTAATGCAGCCCAGATTTATTCTTTTACCGTTCTGGAAGTCAGAAGCCAAAATGGGTGAGCAGGAACATGTTCCTTCTGGAGGCTCTGAGGGAGAATCCCTATCCCTGTCTTTACCAGCTTCTAGAACTGTCCTCCAGGCCCTGGCTCATGGTCCCCGTATCTTCGGTCTGTTTCCCTTGTCACCTCTTCCTCTCTGATTCTGGTCCCACAGCCTCCCTTTTCCAAGAGCACGTATTAGTATATTGGGCCCACCCAGATAACCTAGTTCACTTCCCCAGCTCAAAACCCTTAACCTCACCACTTCTGCAAAGTCCCTTTTATCATGTAAGTGACAGAATCTTCACAGGTTTTGGGGGATTGGGATGTAGACACCTTGGGGGGACATCTTTATTCAGCCTACCATCTCTGCTTAGGTATTTGATTACCAGTAAACTGGCTCCCCACTTTGCTCTAAGTCCCATGAAAAAGGGGCTTTCTTTGTCTGATTCAGTACTGTTTTCCCAGAACCCAGCATGATTCCTGGCACATAATAGGTGATCAGTAAATATTTCTAGAATAAAGAAATTGACGGGTGGGAGTTTGAATAAAACTATAACCAGTCTCAGTATTTTTTTTAAAGATTTTATTTATTTATTTGACAGAGAGAGACATAGCGAGAGAGGGAACACAAGCAGGGGGAGGGGGAGAGGGAGAAGCAGGCCCCCCCACTGAGCACGGAGCCCCACATGGGGCTCGATGCCAGAACCCTGGGATCATGACCTAAGTGGAAGGCAGACACTTAACTGACCAAGCCACCCAGGCACCCCCTAAAATATCAGTATTTTAAAATTATCTGTAGAAGACTCTATATTCTAATTACAGGGTAAGAGTGCTAAATTTGCTCTAAACCCTGCAACTAGATAGCTGTGTGACTCTGGGCAAATTGCATTACCTCTCTGAGGCTCTATGGCCACATCTGTAAAATTGAATACAATAAAAAAGGCTTAACTCAAGATATTGCGGTATTAAATAACATTATGACTAGGAAAAGTACTTAGAAACTGTAAAGCATTAGCAGTTATGATAATTACTGTTACATAGATTATAGATGAGCAAGACTGGGTCTGATGAGGAAATTACATAGATAAATAACTAACACAAGGCATATGTATGCGTTACTAGGGTTACTGTGTGCTCAGGGAGACTGTAGAGTATAAAAGGAAAAGTTAATTCCAATCGGGGAGCTAGAAAAGATGTAGTTATGAGTATTATGGAGTAACCCTAATAGTGACAGGGAAGCAGAGAATAGGAAAGTATAAAATTGTTGCCAAATTTAAATAAATCCCCGAGAGCAGCAGAAACAGAAGAGGGAGATGCTAGAGGACCCATTTGCAATGACCATCTGGCTTGTTAAAATTGATTAAAGGTAAAAAGAGAAATCGAGATCTATGTCTGTGGCATTAAATGACTCCTCAGATGAGTGGGTCTGCGAATTGCAGGCTTCCCTTGCTGCAATCTCTGAAATATCCAAAGACAGGATTTCAATTTATAAAGAAAATTCATTTTAAAACTCCACTAAAAGCAGCCTTCATTGAGAAATGTTCAACATTGCTCAATTACCTTATTAAATCCCCCCCCTTTTTTTAATGTCTTATAAAGGGCAGTATGGTGTTCTGCAAAAATAAAACAGGCTTTGTTTCACATCCTAACTGGGGACTAGGGACAGAGGTATGCATTGTATTCATCTTAAACCTTTTTAAAATTTTAAACATTTCATCATAAATTTAGAGGAAGAAAAAAATAAGTAGACCTTGGAGTATAAGTGACCTGAACACAGGTATTTGCACCGCCTCCTGGCTGTGTGATCTTGAGCAAGCTATTCACATTTCTGAGCCTTGGTTTTGTCTCCTGTAAAATGGCAATAATTGTGACTACCTCGTAGGTAGGTGGGAGATTGTGAAAGGTAGCATAGGTAATATCCCATTCATGCCACAGAACCTGCCTCAGAGCAAGAATTCAATAAATGTCGGTTCCTTAATGCAGAAAAGATAAGAAAATCACTCAGAGAAGCAGATCCTGGTGGAATTTCAGGTGCTTTGTTCCATAGTGTTGTAAGGAAGTCATGCCCTCCTCTGAGCCTGTTTTCTCTTCCGGAAAATAGGAGTTATTTGTCTAAGACTTGGGAATACCAAAAATGTCCTTCTTTCCTGCCAGCCTCAACCAATAGACTTAGCTGCTGGATACTTTCTTGCAAAAGATTCTGAAGCCATATCCAGGGTCACCGGGGAAGATTGCTTAACAGTGCCTGCCACGGACTGGCTTCTAGGATTGATGGTGCACGAACTTGGTATTTGCTCTCTGGAGTTTCTGCCCTCTGAGGAACACTGGCAAGGTTGCTTCAGGACGACCTCTTCTAAAAGTTATACCACACACATACCACCACCACCTTTCCCACCACCACCACCACCACCATCACCA